>NW_006409013.1:757412-770905 GCF_000296735.1 Chrysochloris asiatica | reverse complement strand
CCAGTTACTTCTTGCCTTTGTAGCCCCCCCATTTTAGGTATCCAATGTCCAAGTTGCCCATCCCTATCTATCCTATGCACTGAGGGGGTGGGAATGATCCTTACTGTAAAGATGTGTTCCCTCTTTTGAGCTCATAGGTGTAAGTCAAGTTCATCAAATTGTAGCAATTTACACTTGTTTCCTTTAGCAAATTTCTTTATCTTCTTCTAGTTGAGTTTCTTTATCTTCTTCTAGTCAATCATCAAGCCATCGAATCTAGGTCAAACAGGTACTGTCTGCAAGTTTGGGTATTCTTGTCGTCTCCCCTCACTTCATATCAGCTGGACGCTTCACTCTCAGTTGTAGCCCTTCATGGCTAGGTCCTTGTCCATGGGCTTAGGAATCCCTAGGGCTTACCACACTTCAGACCAACCAGCCCTTCCTCTTCTTTCTCTCATTTCAAGGTCAATGGGAGTCTATGGAACGTGGTCAGACTCAGTCCATGTCTTCATTGCTACCTTTCCCTCTCTTCCACTCACACGTAGACCAACATGGTCACCAGCAAGCTTACACACCTGCTCATGTGTTCCCTTTGAGTTTCAGTCTTGGAGGGGAGTTTGACCTGAAGGGACTTGATTGCTTGCCTTGATGGCTCCCCAGTGAACAACTTGCTTGTTCTTGTAGTAGCCAGTCAGACTGCCATTTTTGTTTTTGATTTTTCTTGCTGGTCTTTCTTTCAAGAAGTATCTTCTGTTCCTCCAGCTGCTCCAGGCTGGTCTGCATGTCCTTTCAAGTGCCCTACCTCAGAAGGTTCTGGATGGGGCTCAGGATTCCCACCTGATGTCTTACAAGCTTTCTGTAGTCATGCTTCACAATATTCCTCTCTATCCCATTCAAGTGTCTATTTTATAATAGTAGGTAAGGGAAACCAATATTCATAAGACAGTCAAGCATTTTAACAGTATTTCCCCTCTTTTACCCAAACTGTGCCTCAATCTCTGTATCACAGAACCCTGTTGTTCCAAGGTTGAGCATACATCATTATTTATATCTGTCCCATTTAGCACATGCAAGCCTGCCTAAGTGTTCCCCTATCTACCTTGTTCTTCTATCCTGCCCCCCTTCTTGTGCATTGCCCACCCTGAAAGGGAAAACAAACCCCAGCGTCGCTCATCAACCATACCACACACCAGATGGCCCATCTAGAGACTTTTATTCAGGGTGAGGAAGGTGATCTCTGCTGGAGAGAGAAGGCAGGAGGCAGAAGAAAAGAGAGAGAGTCAATGGGAAGGGAGTGGTCTTATATAGGTTCAACAGGAAGGGAGTGGTCATTGCTGGGGTGATTTAGCTCTGGCCTATCAAAAGCCATGTTGCCCTTGAAACTTAGGGCGGGGAAACAGACAAAATGGAGTTGAAGGGAGGGGAGAGGGAAGAACCCGGAAGGTAACACTCCCTAATACCCAAACTATGATGTGTCTGTCCCCTAACCTGTACTCTACCATCCCTTCCCTCTCACCCCTCATAACCAACAAAGATTTTTTTTTCTTTTTTCTTTTAGTATGGGTATCATTTCTTAAGCTTTTACAATAATGGTCTTATGCAATATTTGTCCTTTTGTGACTAATTTCAGTCACTATAATGTTTTCAATGTTCATCCATGTTATGCGGTGGTTTGCAGCTTCCTTGTTGTTCTTCAAACTAGCATAATATTCCATTGTGTGAATGTACTAAAGTTTGTTTATCCATTCTTCTATTGTTGGGCACTTAGGCTGTATCCATCTTTTTGCTATTGTGAATAGTGCTGCTATGAACATTGGTGTGCATATATCTACTTTTGTTCTGGTTTGTATTTCTTGTGGATAAATACCAAGTAGAGGAATTGCTGGATCATAAGCTATTTCTGTTTCCAGCTTTCTTAGGAAATGCCATACCATTTTCCATAATCTTCCCAGTGCTTCTTCCTAACCCACCATCAAGCCCTGCCTCTCCCCTTTCTTTTAAGATAGAATACTTTTGAACATTATTAATAAATGCTCACAGATATAAAATGCCTATTCTGCCAAGCACTGTGCTCATCGTTTTACATATAGTAGCTCACAGAACCCTCATATCAATAATGTAAGCAGGTACTGCTATCATCCCAATTTTCCAAATGGTGGTGTGATAGTTAATGTGATAAGGTTGCTACAAAAAGTTCATGGAAAAGTATAATGAAAATATAATGGAATTTTTCCATGAACTTTTGAAGCCCCTTAACATGTGTCAATTTGACTACACTATGCTTCTCAGTGGTTTGGCTGATACTGGACTGGGTATACTTCCGTAATGTAAGTTAATTTAATCAGTTTCCATGGTGTTATCTGATGTGACCATCCCATCAGTTGAAAGGGGAGTTCCCTCCAGTATATAAATGAAAGTTCTGGCAAAGCTCACTCAGCTCTGCATTCTTCTCATCACCTGGCTTCCAGCAGTGCTTGGTATGTGAACCAGCAGAGAACTCTAGGCTGCCATCTTTCCTGCAGAGTTTGGATAGTCCAGTCCCCACCATGCATAAGCCATTTCCTTGTAGTAAATCTCTATTTATATATGAATTTATATATATGTTTCACATTATTTTACCAACACTTAAAAGAAACATTCTTTCATGGTTACCAGGGGTGGGAGGAGAAGGGGGAGTAAGTCACTAACTAGAGGGTAGACACATGAACTTAGGTGAAGAGGAAGGAAAAAAGAATAGAAAGAAAATATTCTGCATTGTTTCAATTATTCTTTTGTAAATATTGATTAGGTCTGTTCAGTGTATAGAGTGATAGACATTTTTTAAAATAAAAAAGAAAGATTTTTAAGCTGCTAACTGAGTTCCTTTTTCCCCTTAGGGAGTCCTGGAAACCATGGAGGAATTTTAATGAGCGACATTGAAGAAAAAGATGAGAGTCAGTTGGATCAGCAGTTGCAGACAGAAGAGCCCCTCTCCATCCATCCAAGGGATAGGACTAAGTTGTCCAGGAGGCAGCTGGTCTTTCGGCGAGGACTCTTGCTCCTGGCAGTTGTTTTAATCTTACTAGTGGGGATTATAGTGAGATTGTTGGTCAGAATTCAGTGATGTGGCAAGAGAGAGAAAATCATCTCATGTGATAAAGTTTTGAGTTTACATAGGCCCAGAGTGGCAATTCAGTCAGTTAACATAGTTCAACTGTATGGATTTCATGAACTGAGAATTCAGAGATACATTTTTCTAATGAAGGAGCTAAAGTAAAAAACATATTATGTTAGACAATGTCTAAAAGATTACATTTGAGTAATAATTCACCCAGCAGTATCTCAACATAAGACCACTATATAGCAAGTACATTTATCTCTGGCTTTGAGTTTTTTTTTTTATGCTTACTGTTATTTTTTTAGTGGAAATGAGATTCACATAACCTAAAATTAAACATTTTAATGCTTACTATATTTTTAGACAAAACCTCATACTAAGTGCATAACTATTTTTAAAGCCTGAAGTATTTAAAATATATTTTATAATATATCTTTACCTGTGCTTAGTTTATTATTATTTAGAGTCCAGATTGTAGTGCTGTAGACCCTGGGAATGTTTAAGAGACTAAGAGGGAAAACAGATTATTAAGAAGAAAGGCGTGAGGCGCCATTGATTTGCAAGCTTTCTGTTAGGATTTGTCTTAAAATCTGTCTTAAGAGACAAGGAGAGAGAGAGCTGTGTGCTAAGGCCTCACGGGAACCTGCACTTCACTCTTTGGGGGTTGGGCATTCCACAGCAAAAGATAAGGGGTTTGAAGAGTTAACCTAGCCAAACTAGAGAGGAAAATCAGGCCCTTTGTTACTTTGCTAGAGGGTTGTTGTTGTTGGGTGGCTCTGACCCATGGTACCCATTGGCTAGTGGCTCATACTGTGCGACCTTCACAGTTGTTGCTACATTGACAGAGAGGCAGGGTTAGAGAGTTGGAAGGCAACAGAAATGAGGAGAGTAAGCCAAGGTAGGAGAAAAAGAAAGACTTAGGTCCTGTGGTCTTGTTTGCTAGGCAGAAGTGTTCAGTGGTAGACAGGGCATCTCCAACAATGTCTGTGTAGTCCTACTCCCAAGAAGCTAAAGGTTTATTGAATGAATGTTCTGTTTACCTTAGCCTTCGAAACTACTCTGAGGCCTTTGAGCTCAGATGATTTGGGGATTCCCTTAAGGGGCAAGGGGAGGGGTGTGTATCACAGAAAGACAAGGTTGTACTAACGGTCTGTGGTTGGCAAAAGCATTTTGCTGTAATATTGGTCTTTTACCCTAAAGATTGCTCACTCAAATCCACCCAGCAGTGCCAGAGAAAAAGCAATCTGGTGATTATTTCTGTAAAGATTGCAGCCAAGAAAAGCCCATAATGCAGTTCTACTCAGTAATCCGTGGGGGCACCATAAGTTATAATGGACAGGAGGTGGGGGGTAAATTAAGTAGGAAGCATAGAGTGGTTCAGCATTCCTGGTTCTAGGTACATGCCTGGTGCCAATAAGCTAAAGGACTTAGGAAACGGGCCCTGGTGGGACAATGGTTAAAGTACTGGACTGCCAACTGAAAGGGAAGTTAGAAGTCACTGGTACTCCAGGGGAAGAAGATACCGCAATCTGCTAAGGTTTACAGCCGAGGAAAACCTAGGAGGTAGTTCTACTGTTTCCTAGAGAGTCTCTATGAATGAGAATCTACTGCATGGCACATGAGATGTACATATGAAGTCCACTGGGTATGGAGATGGATATAAAGACTTAGAGATGGACTAGTTCCCTGAAAGAAGATGGTTGGTTGGTTGGTTCCAACTCATAGCCACCCTGCATAGGGTTTCCGAGGAGCGGCTAGTGAGTTTGAGCTGCTGACCGTGTGCTTCAATTGGACCTTGTGGTACAGTGCTTATCCTACAGCACCACTTAAAATGGAATCAAGAGTCATGGGGAATGGGCTGCAACTCTCCCCTACAACATGTGCCAACAAGGGGTTAACCATGTTTGGAAGCCATGTGACATCTGGGTATGGGTAATTGTAATATCCTACTTTCTAGTGTTCTCTGACTATCACAGTGAGGGTTTTCACCTTTACAAATTCAGCCCAGTAGCAAGCCACACCCTCACTGCCCCTTAGCCCCCACAGGTCCCACCTAGTCAGCAGGTCGCACCTTCTCAGTCCCAGCAGCAAGCTCAGACCTTAGTTGTTCAGCCTGCGCTTTAGCCTTCACCTTTGTCCCTCCCACCATCCCCCTCCCCATCCAATCCAAAGCACCTGTCACACCCAAGATGTCTGCTACTCAGCAACTACCACCTCACATCCTGGTTCAAGTTGTGGGCACTCGACATCCAGGTAGATCCCAGGCACAGGTTTGGGGTTTGGCACAGCTGGCAGCTGCTCTACCTACTTCCCGGGGACTGCCTGGTACTGTGCAGACAGTTAATCAAGGCCATTGAGCCACCTTCACCCCAGGCACACACATTGGCCTGTGGGATGATCCTTGGCCCTGTGCAGGGGACAGCACAGCCTCCTCATCAGCCATAACCCGGGTGCCTGCTGTTTACTGTATGCAGTCTGTGCACCTGCTAGGTAAACCCCAAACAGTGGCTGTCAAATGCAAGGCTAAGTCTGAAGAAGAGATAAATGTTTCTACATTGTGTTCAATGTTTCCTGCTAAGAAGGCATCTCCAATAGCAGAGAGCCCAAAAGGCCATAGAGGAGAAAAACAATTTTGGAGGAAAAGCTGAACCAGTGGCCAGTATGAATGCTAATACCCCAAACAGTGACGCTAGGAAGTGTCCAGACAAATGAGTGACTCAAAACCCCCGCAGGCCACTGTGAAGTCCCATATTCTCACTCAGGTCATTGAAGGCTTTGTTATCTAGGAAGGAACAGAACCTTTCCCGGTGAGTTGTTCTCGGTTGCTGAAAGAGTCTGAGAAGCCACTACAGACTGGTCTCAGACAGGGCTGCATGCAAATCAGTCAGGTGGCCCCTTGGGAGGGGACAGCCCATCTGCTGAACTAGGTAAGAAAGCAACTCTCCTGAGGTACAAGTACTGAGGAAAATACACCCCTGTGGAAGAGTTTTGTGGCTCCAAGAGGTTCTGCTCTGTGGCTTGTACCAAAAGGTACAATGTGAGCTGTAGCCACCAGTTCCCATTGAAGAGGGGGAAAAATGAAAGCGTTACAGGAAGTCCACTATGCTCATGTTTGCTGGTGTGGGCCCTGCCGGTACAAAGGTCCAGAGCAAGAGTCACCGGGGTCAAGAAGATTCTAATCAGGGTTCAGATAATTCCAGTTATGATGAAACACTCATCTCCAGGGCTTTTATCAGTGAGAGCTGGGCATGGAAAACGAGACCTGGTGAATTCCCACACAGCTCCGCCAACACTGGAATTACTGGGCATCAGCCCTGTGTTCCTAACTGTTGGAGTGTAGAGGAAAGGTATGAGTTCATTGCTTCTCTACAAGGCTGCTGAGAGATTGCAGAGGAGTTTTGTTCCTAGGAAGGAGACTGATGGATGGGCTCTTTTATTACTTAAGCAGAACATCTTTGAAGTGCCGTGAACATCAAACTGGAACCTGCCCTCACGATCTGCACCAAGATAAATGTCCTCAAGGAAATCTAATGTGCTCTCTTGTCCAAAGCAGCCAAACACAGACACTCCTTACTATCTGGGTCACCAGAGACTAGGAAACACAGAGTGGTTCCAATTGGATCATCTGCCAGTGAGGGGACTATTGAGACAGGCAGGGGAGAGGGAGGCGGGCAAGAACTGCTTGCTGGTGCTACAAGCATGGCAGCAGCTTTTGACATTTTCTCTGGGTTATATTTTTTCAATTTTCAAAATTCTCACCTTTCACATTGACCCAAATTCTATCTTTATAAAAGTTCCGATTGAAGAGGGGAAAAAAATGAAAGAATTTCAGGAAGCCCACTATGCTTCCTGAAAAGAAGTCTAGAGAACAAAGGCTAGAAGATGGAGCATCTAGCCAGAGTCTCAGTTCTCCAAGAGGAGAGAGTCCTTAATATGGTATGGTATGGTAAGGCAAGGCAACGGGTGGGATGTAGGTTTGCCTCCACAAGGAAAGAGGTAGCATTCTCCAGCTTGTGTGACACAAGTCGCAAAATCTGGTATACCCCCTCTTCCCTCTGGATTGCCCCACTGTGGCTGTGGCATGGCCCACAGTTTACTCTTTATTATTGAACATTAACCTGCTTCCACGACAGGGTCACCAGCCAGAGACTTGCTTGGCATCTGATTTGCTGCAGGGACTAAGAAGAAGAAGTTATCCCAAGGCCATCAGTTAGCGCTACCCTTATTTTCCTTGTCCATATTTCAGGGACAGGGTTAAGACTTACGTGGAAAGCAGCTGACAAGGTTGAGCCTAGCTCCTTCCTCCATTCCCTCCCTTCTTTGGGAAGCTGCTCTCCATTCCCCTCCCCACACTGCAGGCTTTTCACAGTCCTGGCCATTGGCCCCACCAGGAAGGAGCCTTGGGATATAGTAGGCACAAGGAACACACAGCAAACCTATTCTGACCTTGGAGAGGACAAGGCCTTCTTCCTAACCTGTGTTTCTCTCCCCCCCCCCCCCCCCCCCCGCTGGGAGTAAATGAACAAGCACAACCATTAACCAAAGCAGAAAGAAACCTCACAGGAAGGGCTAGCCTAGTGTGGTTACGAATTGGGCTGCTAATCTCACACTCAGCACTTTGAAACTACCAGAATTTCCTTGGGAGAAAGATGAGGCTTTCTACTCCTGTAAAGATTTACAGCTTTGGAAACCCTATGCAGGATCACTAGGAGTTGGAACCAACTCCACAGCACACCACCAGTATCTCTTAAAAATAGGTTACTATTCCCAAGTAGTTCTTCTTATCTCTAAGCACTAGGTCAGACCTATGATAGCACCTCTCATGTGACTCCCCCCCCCTCCAGGAACCCTGCTCCTTCCCCAGCCTCACACACATACACACCACAAACGTGCCTAAACCACCCCACCCTGACTTTGTACACACCTCTTCCAGCACTGAAGGGCCATGGACACGCTGAGGACCCCTGCCCTACAGTGGAAACCTATAATAAACAATCCCACAATCCCACGGACCGCTAGAGGAAGTTCAGCTGAGAGCTGTTACACTTGCTATATTGGCAGGTTTTTAAATTGTATCTTTTATGTGAGCTGATAAAAGCCTTCAAAAATTGTATGTGAAATCTTCCATGATTTGAACTGTGTTGTTTCACCATTTGTGGTTTTATAGCATATATTTGGAAGGCCATACATATGAAGGAGGTTATGCTGTTGTGCCCGTTTTTGTGGCCCCTGCAATACTCAACCCTACTAGGGAGGATAGAAGGACTGTAGCCACTCCCAGTGCGTGTTTTTGTCTGCTAATCAGTTTGGTGTTTATATCTATTTTGTCATCTGTGTAATATTTTATTTGTGGGAATAATTGGACTAATACACAGAAGCCGTTGTCTTGGTTAAGTATAGCGTTATGGGCACAAGCAGTTATGCCGGTATTACATGCCCACCAAGCATCTTTTCCAGGCTTATAATATGCATCACTGCTATTGCTGTTTGTGGATATCTGAATGGTATTATTACATAAGTGCAGATAATTTCGGGGGATTTTTTCCAATATGAGTTCCTTTTCCTGAGATGTGTTCTAGCATCAACTTCTTTCCTGCCCCTTCTTTCCATCTACACTTATTCTGTTTGCCTAATTGTGAATATAGCTCCTTTGTCATTTCCTGACATATACATTCGGACTCCCCAGGCTTTTCCTACTTCCCACCCGTGTGTCTGTTTTCCCTCATTAGTAAACTCTAGTATTACGGGATTGCAGGCATTGTTTTTGCAGGGTCCGCCTAGTTGCCCTCCTTTAATAAACCCCCATCCTGCTGAAGTGGAACCTGGCGCTTTTGATAGGCTTATGAAGTCCTTTCTAACTGCGGGGGACCAGGACAGGTACCTGGTGGAGTCACATCCCCAGGCAGCGCAATAAAAGCTCTCTGCTCCCCCGCACTTGGAGATCATGTCCTTTGTTCTGTTGGTTCTGGGACAGGCATAGAAGTAGGATTTTCTAAGCGCGGCTCTGCTGGCGGGTGCAATGGTAGACACTGGACACCAAGCAGACTCACAGGGTCAGGCAGCTGAAAGAACACTCGAGGCAGGTGGGAGACGGGAGACAGCTAACACCTCCTGCCCTTCCCATGTCTCTGAACTCAGAGCTCTCACTCTATCTCCCTCATGTGGGGAGTTCTACATAACAAATATGTTACTACAGAACAAAGCAGGCGACTTGTTGAACATGACATCATTCTCTATAGTAACATGCAGAGCAGTGACTTAGTATCTTCCACTTTTCAGCAGAACCACTGAATCCACTCCCCATTGGGAGGAGAGGGTCCCTGACAATGTCGCTTTCAGGCTTATACCCCCTTCTGACCCAACACTCCATCCCTTGAGGGATCCTCACCTTACAATCTATGCGATTACATGGGTCTTCCAGTTGGTCCCTTGGTGAGTAGGGTGGAGCATTGTACCCATCATCTATAGTAACAATACAGGCTTACATCTCACTCCAAGGACGCCACAGACTCCTCCAGTGGTGACAACAGCAGCACATGGCCTGTGGGTCAGGGAGGCCCACAACACATGGACTAAGAGGGTTACTCAGTCTCCGCCAGTCTCTAAGGTTAATTTAGTTAAGGTTTCTTTAAGTGTCCGATTCATCCTTTCTACCTGACCAGAGCTTTGGGGATGATATGTGCAATGTAATTTCCAATTTGTCCCCAAAGTCTGTACTACTTTTTTTGAGTAACTTGAGAGATGAAAGCAGGCCCATTATCTGACCCTAAGAGAATCGGTAGTCCATACCTGGGAACAATTTCTTCAAGCAGTTTTTTTACTACTACTGCAGCAGTTTCTCTTTTCATCGAGAAGGCTTCAACCCAGCCTGAGAAGGTGTCCATGAATACTAAAAGATATTTGTATCCATACATACCAGGTTTAATTTCGGTATAGTCAATTTCCCAATAAGCTCCAGGCCTATTACCTCTCTCTCCACACCCAGGTGCCAGGGACCAGCCTCGACACAATTATTAGAAGGGTCTCGATAGGAGGATGTGTAGTCAGCGAATGAAATAAAATAAAATAAAGTAAATCTCAAAGAGTCAATGGGTCATTTTGAGTCTCAGGCAGATGGTGATAATGGCTCTCTCTGATGACTCTCTTACTTCCTGCTGCCTTCTCTGCCTTGACTGTTTATTTCAAAATTGTTGCTTCTTATATCCCATTTAGAACATACTATGATCTCATAACAGCCACATACAAGCAGTTACAAATCAATCAAATATTATATTGTTACATCAACGGTTCAAGAGGAACACAAGGTCACTAAACATTCCTGTGTCTCTATTCTCCTTAGTTACTCCTTAGTTACCGTGATAATGTCTGCCTTCTGTGAGCGACTCTGTTTCTCTCTAATCTTCCCTAAAATGTCTAGTTAATTTTAAACAAAGTTCTACATCTTAATTTCTAACTTTACCAACATCTATTACTTTTTATAGATTCATTAGTTACAGATTACAATCAAAAACATAATTTTTACTATAACTGGTTATACATATAATTGATCAAACAATAAAAAAAAGAACATAGAAGTACCCTAAAGTTTCATAGTTAAGAACAAAGCAGTAATTCTCTCATGCTAACAATTTCTCAAAACTTCTAATCAAATTCCTACCTCTGTTCCCAAGCTCTAACTGCCCTTGACTGTCTCCTAAACTACTTTCTAAAAGCCTTAATGTCCTTGACTAAAACCACCTGGAATGTTTCTTACAATTTTAAGCTTGAATTGTTAAAACTTTAGCTAGTGTGGTTATTTCTAATGTTAAAACTTATTGTTAATGTAAAAACAATTTTTATAACTACATGAGATTGAATATGGTGTGAAAGTTAATGTTAATGTGAAAGGCAACTATTATAATGTGAGGTTTGTTTAAAGTATCTAATGATTATGCAAGATTTTCTAAAACTTCTTATAAGGAAATCAGAAATAAACTATTTTTCCAAGGGAAAGCTAGAAACCACGGGTCCCCTGCATGAATCATCCCTTGTAGCTTTGCTATCCAAGGGGGGCATTCACTGTCGCTCTGCTAAACAATGAACTTTTCATGCATAAGGCTTCTCGCAGTTCTGCTCCTTGGCAGGATGGCGTCTGCCACCCAGGGTTATTATGTTGGCTTTTCTTTGCATTTACTACCTAGCAAGTGGTGCATTTAGACACTGCCTTGACTATTTTTGGTCGGAGATTGAAGATTTTAAGGTGGCTGTTGCGGAGTAGGTCTGACAGTAGTGAAGCTGGGTTGAGGGCGTTCATTGCTGTGAATTGTATCCTTGGAGGATTGAGCAGTAGAGTTTGATAATGGACTAGTCGGGTGTTCGACATCTATCTGTCTGGAGGGGACTGCAGCACTTTTTCAATAGCATGCGGGGTTGTGATTTTAAGATTCTGACCTAGAGTCAGTTTATCAGCATCTTTCACCAATAATGCAGTAGCTGCTATAATTCTGAGGCAAGGGGGCCACCCTGCTGCAACGGGATCTAATTTCTTTGACAAGTATGCCACTGCATGCTTCCAGGGGCCTAGAGTTTGGGCAAGCACACCTTTTGCAACTCCTTTCCACTCATCTACAAACAGATGGAACAGTTTAGTTACATCTGGCAGTGCCAAAGCGGGTGAACTGAGTAAGGCTGATTTGAGTGTCTTAAATGAGTCTTCCCTATTTTGTTTTTAATGTTCTCTCTTTGTTGGTGTTTACCCAAATCTGAATCTCTGGCCTTGACCTGGGCTTCCAACTTACCTGTTTAACAGCTCGCAGGACATACCAACTCTCTACTCCAAGGGTTCTTCAGACTCAGACTACTTGCAGCTAAAGCGACCAGCTTTCACTAGAAGCTCCATACACCCCACATCACCATCAGCCAGGAAGCCCTAGTATCTTTAGTTCCAGCAGTTCTTGAGCTCGCTCCCTTTCTCCTGTGTCCTGGGTGACATCATTCTCAGCTTGCATGACTGCCTCTGGGGCCTAACTTACCTCTCCATTTCTGTCCTGACTCTATCCTGCCCACATCCATTCCACACTGTGAGTTTACACCACAGATTCAATCATGTCATTCCTAACTTATCAGTGCTCCCATCAGCTGATAAAGAATTCCAGGACCTCCTGCCCGCGGCCCCACGCCCCTCTCCATCCTGTCCAGTACATGCAGTTGCTTACATGTGAGCTCTGGACTGGGCTGTCTGCCTGACTACTCCTCACATGTCCTTTTAGACAGAGCTTAGGGGGCATCTTGAGAAAACACTCCAGGAGACCCCACAGTTCCCAGAGCCCTTCTGTCTGGTTCCTATGCTTGCCTCTGTGTTGGTATTTACTGTGCTCTGCCATTTTTGTTGTTTTTGGGGGTTTGGCTTCGCTTGGCTCCTGGCACAGATCTGGCCTTCCTAAACATATCAGAGGAAGCATAGGTCAGATATAGGAGAAGCGCCCCACCGCAGACTCTCCCACTAACTTCAACCCCACTTTTTCCCTCCTTCTTTCCCCTTTGGACCACTTTAAAAAATAAATCCTTTACTATTCAGAAAATGGTTTAAAACTCAATGCTTATATATTTGTATACAATCTTGTGACTTCAGTTCTTTCATTATTGTTGTTAAGTGCCATAGAGTTGGTTCCAACTCATTGCAACCCTGTATAGGGTTTCTAAGGAACAGCTGGTGAGTTTGAAACACCGACCTTGCAGTTCAAATTGACTTTGCAGTCCAGTGATTATCCTACAGCGCCACACTAGAACTCCATTTATTTTATTAAAAATATCTTTTGGAGGGATCCTGGTGTGGTGCTGTGGGTTAATGCGCCAGACTGAAAAGCCGTTTGAACTGCAAGGTTGGCAGTTCAAGCTCACCAGCTGCTCCTTAGAAACAGTACATATGGTCGCTATGGGTCGGAACCAACATGACAGTGCTTCACAGCAACAACAACAAAATTAAGATTTTACATGTTGTTTGGGTTGATTTATTTTCTCTGTTTCTATGTTCCCCCAATTCATGCAGGGATGGTTGTGAGGGTGGAATGGGAAGGCTTTGTATTTTTTGATGCTGAAAAAGAGTAAATACAAATCCAAAATTACATAGAAAGTCCTGAGCATGGTATGTAGGAAGGTAACTATATTTCCAAAGACAGGGATTTCTGTTGATAAGATGGATCTGTGCTCACATTCCTTAGCAAAACTTGGTTTTTAATGTGCTGTAAAATTGTAACTAAATGCTAAGAAGACAATAGCTCAATTTCAACCAAGTTCTTTACATGAGAAACATACAATTTTTTTATCTTATGAAAAATTCTTCATGATATAAAAAGTTTAACGAAAGTGTTTGTTTAATTTGATCATGGTAGAAAATACATATACATATATGTGTGTGTGTGTGTGTGTATGTATATAT
>NW_006409013.1:752364-757054 GCF_000296735.1 Chrysochloris asiatica | reverse complement strand
AGCGTAGTGGTTACAAATCGGGCTGTGAACCGCAAGGTCAGCAGTTCAAAACTACCAGGGTTCCACAGAAGAAAGATGAGGCATTCTGCTCCCATAAAGATTTACAGCCTTGGAAACCCTGTGCAGGGTCGCTATGAGTCAGAACCGACTCCACGGTACTTAACAACAACATATGTGTGTGTGTGTGTGTGTGTGTGTGTGTGTGTGTGTGTGTATGAATGACTCCTAGTGTGGCACTTTAGGATCAGCACTGAACTGTGAACCAGAAGGTCAGCAGTTCAAACCCACCAGCTGCTCCTGCTCCTTGGAAACTCTATACAGGGTTGCTATGAGTTGGAACTGCCTCGATGGGACTTAATTGGTTGCCTTGATGGCTCCCCAACAAACAGCTTGCTGCTTGTTGTACTAGCCAAACAGACTGCTGTTTTTGGGTTTTCCTGCTGGTTTTTCTTTCAAGTAGTATCTTCTGTACCTCTAGCCCCCTCCAGGCTAGTCTGCATGTCCTTCCATGTGAGAATATCACAACTCAGAAGTTTCAGGATGGGGCTCAGGATTCTACTTAAGTCCTATACACTAAAAAGTCTCCTCAAGAAGCCTATTTCACTAAGTTCCAGAACCCCTTTTAGGTATTCCAATCAGTTATAGGCTGAAAGACTAGCTTACAAATTTTCTGCAATTAAGTTTCCTGATACTCCTTTCTAGTCCACTCAAGTGTGTATTTTATAATAGTAGGCAAAGGAAAACAATATCCATAAGACAGTCAAACACCTTAACATTATTTTCCCTCTTTTACCCATTCAGGCTATACCTCGAGCTCTGTTGTTCCCCAAGGTTGAGCAAACATCACGATTCACCTCTGTCCCATTTAGCCCATGCAAACCTGCCAAGTGTACCTTGGTCTTCTGTTCCCTTTCCCTTTCTTGTGTACTGCCCTCCCTTTTCTTGCATATTTCCTTCCCCAACACCAGAACTACGATGTGTCTATCCCCTAACCTGTGCTCTGTTCCTGATAACAAATAATTTTTAAATTTTCTTTTAGTATGGGTATAATTTCTTAAGCTTTTATAATAATGGTCTTGTGCAATATTTATCCTTTTGTGACTAATTTCACTCAGCATAATGTCCTCAAGTTTCCTCCATTTGTGCAGTGGTTTGCACCTTCACTGCTATTCTTCAAGGTAGCATAATATTCTATTGTTTATATGTATCAATGTTTGTTTATCCATTCTTTCATTGATGGGCACTTAAGCTTTCTGCATCTTTTTACTATTGTGAGTAGTGCTGTGAAAACATTGGTGTGCATATATCTACTCATGTTATGGCTCATATTTCTTGTGGATATACACCAAGAAGAGGAATTGCTAGATTATAAGGTATTCTATTTCCAACTTTCTGAGAAGCACCATACTGTTTTCCAGAATGGTTGAACCATTTTACATTCCCACCAGCAATATAGGAGGGCCTCCATCTCTCCAAATCCTGGCCAGCATTTATTGTCCTCTGCTTTTTAGAACTTTGCTATTATTGCTGCTGTGTGATGATATCTCATTATTGTTTTGTCCCTTTAATCATGCAATAATGTCCTTCTTTATCTCTTATGCTGGTTTTTGCCTTAAAGTTTATTTTATCAGAGATTAGTATTGCCACGCCTGCTCATTTTTTATTGCAATTAGCTTGGTACTTTTTTTCCCATCCCTTAACTTTTAATCTGTTTTTGGCTTTGTGTGTCTTTGTGTATATGTCTCTTGTAGACAGCATATTGAAGGATCTTGTTTTCTTATCCATTCTGCCACTCTCTGTCTCTTCAGTGGTGCATTTAACCCATTGACATTCAATGTAATTAGCAATAGGTATGAATCAATTGCTGTCATTATCTTTGTTTTGCTGCTGATTTCCTTGTACTGCATACCTTCCTATGATGAGTTCATGTTTTTTTGTGTTCTTTCTTGTCAGTTTCTTCATAATTTTAATGTATCCATGTTCTTCTTGGGTTTTCATTTTCTTGATATGTTGTGAAGTATTAATTTTTTTGAGGTTACCCTGTATTCAACTAACTTTTTCCTCCATTTAAAACAAGTCTATTTTATCCTGCAGTCTATCGGACCTCCTTCCTCATCACTTGGATCTCTGTTCCTATATTTTTATCTCTTTCACACTATAATTGTTTTGATCACAGACTGACCTCCCAGATCCTCTAAATTCATTCTTTTTTTTTATTAAGTTTTGTTTGTTTTTAATTCATTGTGAATTGAGTGATAGTTTACATGGGAGAACATTGGTTTTATACTCATCTTATTGCATTTCTTTTCATTGCAATGATTACAATCCCCTCCATGCATCGCCATTCAACAGTATTTGCTTCTGTTCCCTCTGGTTTTTGTTGTTGTCATTGTTTTGTTTTTTGAATGCATACAAAACTCTCAGGAATATAAAATTATTTAAACAACCAAGGGGCACATGCTGCAAATCTGCCTTCTAGCCACCAGCACACAGACTTTCTCTTTCCATAAGTCTAGAGTCCTCAGATGCTCTATCTCTCCATGTCGTCATCTTTGACTCCATCTCTGGTGTCACTACTTCTCTGGATAGGGTCCCACATTCCACTCATGCTCTTCTCCCTTGATGGTCCTAGGGTCCTCTGTTCCTGGACTGTAAGATTAACTACTCGCCCCTTTATGTTACAAAACTTCTGCCTTTAGGGTTATAACAATCACAATTAATCATGATAACAATTACTCACTATTGAATAATAAGAGCATTATCCCCATCTCCTTTCTCCAGACCAATCTAGACAATATGAAAACTATTCAGTGGGGATTCTACCTTCCCCTGCACACTCTGAAACTAAGCGCCCTCTTGAAAATCTGTAAGCCAGCTACTTTGTGCCCCTATAACCCTTCCACCCCCATTTTAGGTAGCCAATGTCTAAGTTGCCCATCCCTATCAACCCTGTGTATAGAAGGGATAGGATTGATCCTTCCTTCTCAGTTGGTATTTTGAGTTACTATATCCATAAGTAAAGGTCAAGTTCATCAAACTGTAGCAATTTAAACTTGTTTCCTTTATTTAATTTTTTTATCTTCCTTTAGTCAAGTTCTGATCATCAAGCCTTCAAAGCTAGTTCCAATGGGTACTATTTGCAAGTTTGGAAATTCTTGTGTGTCTCACCTCGCTTCATATCACTAGATGCTTCACTCTCAGTTCTAGCCCTCCATGGCAATGTCCTTGTCCATGGGCTCAGGAGTTCCCAGCTCTCATCATACTTTGGACCTGAATTCATTCTTATAGTTTTGTTCTGTTATGGACTCTTCCATCTGTCAATTGAGTTCCGGGTGTTGCTGCCACATATGTCTATCGCTGGTTGTTGTCTGTTTTAGTTGGTTCTCAGTCCGAAGAACTCTCTTTAGGATATTTTGAAGTGCTGGGTTGGCTTTGACAAAGTCCCTTAACTTGTTTTTATCCTGGAAATTTTTTTTATTACACCATTGTATTTAATTGACAGCTTTTCTGTGTAGATGAGTCTTGGTAGTTATTTTCTTTCACGGATTTATATGTTTCCCCATTGCCTTCTTGCCTGTATGGTTTCTGCTGAGAGATCAGAGCTTAATCTTATTTGCTTGCCTTTGTAACAGTTCTCTTTTCCCTAGGCACTTTCAGGATTCTCTCCTTCTTTTCCTTAGCTTCTTTCAGGGTTCTCTCTTTGTCTTTGATTTTGGAGAGCTTAATTATGATATATCTTGATGATTTTCTTTTGTGATCTATCCTTCCTGGGGTTTGTTGAGCTTTTTGAATGCTTACCTTTTCATCTTTCAGGATGCTAGGAAATTTTTCTTCTAGAAGTTCTTCAACTATCTCCTCTGTGGTCTTCTGTGATCCTTCCAATAACCCTCAGGTTATTCCTCTTCATGTTGTCCCACATGAATCTTAGACTTTCTTCAGATTTTTGTATTCTCTTTTCTGCTTGCTTTTCTATCTTAGAAGTATTGAGAGATTTATTTTCAAATTCGCTGTCTTCCATCTCTTAAGTTGTACTCATTTGCCCTTTCAGTGTATTGTCCATTTTTGATGTTTTATTATTAATCATTTGGGCTTCTTTGCAGGTTTTGAATTGTTTCCAATGCTATTTATGTCTTATTTTATTGTTCCTGTAGCACTTTCTCGACTTTTTCCTTATTTTTCTCAACACCGCTGTAGAACATTTGGATGCACCTCAATATCATTCTTCTGAATTCCTTCTCAGGCAGTTCCTTCCTGAGCGAGAAGTGTAAGTCTACCTCCAAATCATTTGTTTCAGCTATTCTATCTTGTTTCTGGACATAAGCTGAGATCTGTTGCTTTTGGGGCATTTTCAATAATTAGATAAATGTATGTTAGTCAAGGCATGTAGCTGGGTCCCCTCAGGGCAAACCCCCTTCCAAGACTAAGATTCAATAGGAATACACGAGCAGACATGTGCTCTGATTGGTGACCACATTGGTCATTGATAAGGGGAAGTGAGGGAAAAACAACAATGAAGTTGTGAGCTCAGTCCAACCACATTCAATAGACTTCTGTGAACCCGGGTGAAGACCTGGTTGGACAGTAGTATGGCAAGACCTGGGGACTCTTGGGCCTAGAGTCAGTGACATAGCCACAGAGGACTAGAGTAGAGAGTGAAGTGTCCAGCTGATAAGAAGAGAGGGCATATGCA
>NW_006409013.1:748525-751660 GCF_000296735.1 Chrysochloris asiatica | reverse complement strand
AATGTAAATCTAAGGTTCTCCCATGTAAACTATCACATAATTCACAATAAAAACTTTAAAAACAAAAAAACAGACAGACCTAATAATCTGTTTCCAAATAGTCACAGGCTAAATAATCCAATGGTGCATTCTACTGTGTACACATGGGGTCTCCATGAGTTGGAAGTTGGAATCAATGTGAAGATAACTAACAACAATAAATGCCATCATAAAAGCACCCCCCCAAAAAAAGCCAATGTATGTGGGTGTATTATTAAGCTTTCTGATTGTCTCCTGATAGATGTGATCAGGAGATTGGCTTCCCTTTTCACTTCTGTTATAATTCAACTCATAGTAATTTTAGCAAGTATTGGTTATCTGTAGAGTACCTGGTATTGGCTATTACCAGGATGGTGGGATTATATAGGGTGCAATTGTGTCCTGGTGTGGCACTGTGGACTAATACATCACACTGCAAAGTCGTTTGAACTACAAGGTTGGTAGTTCAAGCTCACCAGTTTCTCCTTGGAAACCCTATACAGGGTCACTATGGGTCGGAATCGACTCAATGGCACTTAACAACAATTGTAGCTTGGCTATATGACCACAATTGCTGGCTCTTCTTGGGCAATGTGGGGATAGAACCCCACCCCAAGGTAAAAGGAGGAACAATAAAAAAAGGGGGTGGGAACATATTAGACACTATTCTGTAATCTCCAAAAAAAAACCACATCCTAAAGTCTATAATTGCCAAAAAAAAATTAGCAAAATATGAGTATGACTTTAATGTCCCATTTTCAGTTTCTTGTCTTCAAGGCCGCCTGTGAAATTTCAAGTAGTTACCATTGCTCCTTGGAGCTCTGGTAGCGTAGTGGTTACGAATTGGGCTGCGAACCTTAAGGTCAGTGGTTCGAAACTACCAGCCGCTCCGCGGGAGAAAGATGAGGCTTTCTACTCCCGTAAAGATTTACAGCCTCGGAAACCCTGTACAGGGTCGCTATGGGTCGGAACCGACTCGACGGCACTTAACAACAACCATTGCTCCTTATGATATAACTCCAAACTCCAGATTTAATTTTCAGTCTTTTCCCTTTTTTGTCTCTCTCTCTCTCTCTCTCTCTCTCTCTCTCTCTTCAAGCCCATTCAGGTGTTTCTCCTAATTTCAACAGCCCAGGGCTGGCCAGAGCTGTTTTTGAAGACCCTCCTGTTTTAAGCTGTTCCTGTAGACTCCTCTTTCTTTTCCATTCAGGATCCAGTGGTCTTTGCTGAGCAGATCCTTGCATGTGCATATTAGAACTCTCCAGTGTCAGTGATGTGTGCTCGCTCAGCCATCTCCTCTAGTCACCAGGGTGGAGGTATTGCAGACAGAGAGAGGCAAATGAACAGAGCAAAAAAAAATTGTTCAGACCTTGATCTCCAATGATCGGCCAGACCCCTGTGATGCGTGTACTCCCCTGATGCTGCACTTGCTCCATCCCGCCCAAGATGGCTGTTCTGGGATCTGCTGGAAGCTACAGATCAGAACACACCACTTTTCTTTCTTCTGCTACAAATCCCACTAGCAATAAGCCTTCGATCCTTCTAAATATTCCTTTATATGTAGCTCATACTTCTGGGACCGTCCCCTGAACCTGCTTCCTCTGGCATTCTGTGTTGTTCCTGGAAGAGGTCTGTATGGCACCTCTCCCTATCTCCCCCTCTAGAATATATTCTTTTAAAGGATCTCTCACATCTTATTCACTATTCAAAGATTAACTTGCCTTAGGTGATACTGATTCCTACTTTATTTTCACACTGGAATTCTGTTCATTATGTAATTTATGAGGTTTTCTACTTTGTTTTGATTGCAGCATAACTCACATTTTAATTTACCTATTCCCTCATGTAAGGCTTCCATACTAGCCCAGTAATCAAAGCTTTTCCACATCCACTTTTCCATATCCAAATAGAAAGATAACTGGGTGAACTTTGAGTTGTTTTTAAATATTGGTACACAGTTTTTGGACTCCTGCTCTGATGCTGTAGGATTAGCACTGGACTTCGAACCAGAAGGTCAACAGTTCAAACCCGCCAGCTCCTCCTAGGAAATCCTACACAGGGTTGCTGTGAGTCAGAACTGACTTGATGGTACTTAACACAGTTGTTGGTTTTTGTTTTTTATTTTAACTTTTGTGAATTGAGTGAAGGTTTACAGAGCAGATCATCAGTTTTACCTTCAGCAAATCATTATACTTTGCTTCATGACAATGATGAGAAACCCCTCCATATATCATCAGTTAACGGTATTTACCTCTATTTCCTTTAACTCTTGCACTTCTTCCTGTATCTTCCTGTTACCTTCATCTCTCCTGTGCCAACCTACCTCTTGTTGTATATTGCTAGCCCAGTCACCCATATAAACATGACTACATAACTTCATATACTGTCATCAGACCTTGGGTCTGCTCTGTGTAAGTAAGCTTCAGTTACTTACATTGCTGTTGTTGTTAAGTGCTGTCGAGTTGGTTCCAACCCACAGTGACCCTGTATAGGGTTTCTGAGGAGCAGCTGGTGAGCTTGAACTGCCGACCTTGCAGTTCAAATGGCTTTGCAGTCTAGCCCATTAATCCACAGCACCACACCAGGACCCCCCACAACTGCTTCCTGATTCAGGTACAGATTGCTCATGAGCACAATTAAGTGTTCCAGAACACTCATACTTTGCAATGTTGTCCATTGTTGTTGTTGTTGTTAGGTGCCATCGAGTCGGAACTGACTCATAGCGACCCCATGCACAGCAGAATGAAACAATATCCGATCCTGGGCCAACCTCACTACTGCTGCCACACTTGAGTCCATCAATGCTGCCACCTGGCCAATCCATCTCGTTGGGGGTCTTCCTTTTTTCTCTGACCCTCCATCATACCAAGCATGATATCCTTCTCCGGTGACTGTTCCTTCCTGACAATATGTCCAAAGTATGAGAGACAAAGTTTTGCCATCTTGGCCTCTAAGTAGCACTCTGGCTGCACTTCTTCCAAAACAGATCTATTGATTCTTTTGGCAGCCCCTGGCACTTTTAGTATTCTCCTCCAACACCATAATTCAAAGGCATCAATTCATCTATGATCTTCCTTATTCACTGTCCAGCTTTCGCATGCATATGAGGTTATTGAA
>NW_006409013.1:722314-747124 GCF_000296735.1 Chrysochloris asiatica | reverse complement strand
TCTCTTATGCTGTCTAAAGAAGGTATTTGAAATGAACAAATCATTTGGTTTTGCAGAAATCTATCATGCATTCTCCAGCATCATTTCTATCACCAAGGCCATATTTTCCACCTACTGATCCTTCCTCTTTGCTCCCAACCTTTACATTCCAATCACCAGTAATGATCCATACATCTTGATTGCATGTTCGATTGATATCAGATTGAAGAAGTTGGTAGTATTCTTCTATTTCATCCTAATTGGCTTTAGTGGTTGGTGTATAAATTTTATTAATAGTAGTATTAACTGGGCTTCCCTGTAGGGACATGGATATTATCCTATCACAGACAGCATTGTACCTCATGACTGATCTGGATATGTTCTTTTTGAGATGAATGCAACACCATTCCTCTTCAATTTGTCATTCTGGGCATAGTAAACCATGAGGTTGTCAGATTCAAAATAGCCAATACCAGTCCATTTCAGCTCACTAATGCCTACGACATCGATGTTTATGTGTTCCATTTCATTTTGACAACTTACAATTTTCCCAGATTCATACTTCGTACATTCCATGTTCCGATTTTCAATGGATGTTTACAGCTGTTTCTCTTTATTTTGAGCTGTGCCCCATCAGCAAATGAAGGTCCCGCGGGCCTTTGTTCCACAGACTTTACTCCATTCATGTCATCACAGTCAACTCTACTTTGAGGAGGCAGCTCTTCCCCAGTCGCATTTTGAGTGCCTTTCAACCTGAGGGGCTCATTTCCCGGCACTATATCTGACAATGTTTCTCTGCTATTCATAGTTTTCAGTGACTAAATATTCGCAAATAGTTCCTCACTCCTTCCTGTAAGCTCATCTGAAACCGGTCCACAGTAGGTGACCCTGCTGGTATTTAAAATATCAGTGGCATAGCTTCCAGAATCACAGCAACTCACAAGCCACCACAGTATGACAAACTGACAGACGAGTGGTGGAAGTGCTTGTGGGTTAATGCGCTGGACTGCAAAGTCGGTGTGAACCACAAGATTGGTGGTTCAAGCTCACGAGTCGCTCCTAGGAAAACCTATACAGGGTCAGAACCGACTCAAGGGTACTTAACAGCAATTAACCTAGAGGTCAGTGGTTGGGGAAGCCTGCAGTCTCAGAAACCCTAGGGGGTGTTCTACCCTGTCCTACAGAGTCACTAGGAGGCGCAATGACTGCCTGGCAATGGGGTTTGGGGTTTGAAGCTAGCAGGTGATAATGCGGCCCAGGCTGAACGTTTTTTAAAAATAAAATACAGTATTTTATACCGCCGGGAATAATGTCCTGGCTTTCTGCCCTTTGGAAGAATTCATGAAAGCAGGCATCAGAATCCGTGCATATGCGCAGAATCAGGCTGCCTAGACAGGTAACAGCTGGAGCAGCCTCCAGCTGGCTAGGGGTAGGCTGGATGCGCGGTCCTCAGCTTCCTGAGCGGCTTCCCTGGCGCCAGCCAGCCCTCCACAAACCCCAGGCCCAAGGACGCCGAGCGGACTTCCGGAGTCACTCCCTTTGGCGGGATTCCAAATAGCTGTGACATGGAGGCGGAAGGCAAGTCTCCCTCTCCACTAACCAGGCTCCCTTCAGCACCTCACCCTACGGCTCTAGTCACCCCGCTCCCGCTGCAGTCACCCAAGGGCCCCCGCACAGCCCGCTCCACCTCCCCGCAGCCCCGCGAGGTACTGTCGGCTAAGAACTCGCGGGGGCAGGGCGGGGCGGTGGCAGCCTGCGCGTCACGTGCCCGCTGCAGGCCAATGAGCGCTCGCCTTGGGGTCGCTGGGCGGTGGCCGGCCGGTTGGACCCCGCCGGTGTTTAGGTTGTGGCGGAGTTGGCGTGGGGCAGGCGAGGGGCAGAGGCCATGGAGCAGCAAGTCCAGCGGGCTCGCGCCGCGTTCCGGTCCGGCCGGTCGCGGCCGCTGCGGTTCCGGCTGCAGCAGCTGGAAGCCCTTCGGAGGATGGTGCAGGAGCGTGAAAAGGACATCCTGGCGGCCATCGGCGCCGACCTGTGCAAGGTGCTGATGGCGACCTCCCGCCTCCCCAGTTAGGGGCCTCCTTCTCCTGAGCGTCCTTGTTAGCGAGTCTGTAGAGGGGTTTCACAAAGCAGCTAGTGGGTTTGAACTGCTGACCTTGTGTGCGCAGTCCCGTGCTGATACTGCAGCGCCCCAGCGGGACTCGGATTGCGCAAGCTAAAGTTTCTCCCGACTTTCCTGAGTTTTTACACAAATTTACAAGGGCATGCGTTTTCTGCTTTCTGTAGATACCCTTTTATGAATGACTTTTAATAATTTGCCCGTGTTTCTGTAGTATCTATGGTCCGTTTTCATTTCGTTTGAAGGAGCTCTTGGTGTGCCCTAGATTTTAAAGTTTGCCAATTGAATTTATTGCTGGTATTTTTCACCGAGTCTGTTTCTTGTCTTTTAACATTGTGGTTTATTTTGTAGACAGACGTGTTTTCTCGTCGTCCATCATTACACTCAGATTTTCCCTCTGTGATTCGGGTCCAACTGGAGTTTACTAAGGAATCCCAGGGACCATGTTGTTATGGTTCAGGAGGTCTGGGATGGGGTCTGAGATTCTTTTAACTAGCTGCCTAGTGACGTCATGCTTACTGTCATTTGGTTTTCATTTTTTATATGCATTCCACACAAAAATGTATAAGTGTGATTGTTCTTAAGTGCTTTTGAGTCGATTGGACTAACAAAGACTGTCAGATTTCTGAGGAACAGTTGGTGGGTTTGAACTGCGACCTTGTAGTTAGCAACCTAGTACTTGCCCTACAGAACCACAGCCAGACTCCAGAAAGTTTGATTAGGGAATGCCATTATTAATCAGGGAAGTCTTCCTGAAAGATGTAAGGTTTAAACCCAATTTTAAAGAGAGATTGAATACACAGGGGGAGCTTCAAAAATTGCAGTGAAAACATAATGGAATTCCATCAACTTTTTGAAGCCTTTTCATATTACAGAAGGCATTTACAAGTTACTGTTGAAAGCTTGGGATCCCTGGGTTGAGCAATCTGTTAAAATACTCAGCTGCTAATGAAAAGGTTTGAGTCAGCCTAAAAGAGTTCTCGTGTGGCACTGTAGGATAAGCACTAGGCTACTAACCACAAGGTTGGAGGTTCAAACCATCAGCTGCTCCTTGGAAACCCTATACTGGGTCACTATAGGATAAGTACATGATTGCAAGGTTGGTTTGAACCGCAAGGTCAGTGGTTCAAACTCCCCAACTGCACCTTGAAACCCTAAGCAGGGTTACTATGGGTCAGAAATGACTTGCCGGCACCTAAGAACAACATGAGGCGCTTAACTTAGAAGCACTTTGGAATAAAGGTTTGGTTATCTGTTTCTGAAAAATCAGCCATTGGAAATCCTCTGGGGCACAGTTGTAGTCTGATACATGTGGGGTCACCATGAGTTGAAATTGACTGGATGCCAACTGGTTTGGAGGTTACAAAGGTCTGGGGTGGGGGTGGGGGGGTACAAAAGGAATCTGGATGGTACACCAGCTAGTCTAATAGTGCAAGTTTTCAGTGCAAGCATGCCTGGCCTGAGGTTTTTTGATATTCAGGGCTGAATATGCCATGCTCATTTTGTAAGGTTAACTGTGGTTCTCTTTGAACAGAGTGAACTCAATGCATATAGTCATGAAGTTATTAGTGTCCTTGGAGAAATCGATCATGTATTGGAGAAGCTTCCTGAATGGGTTACTCCTAAAGCAGCTGAGAAGAACTTGCTCACCATGATGGACGAGGCCTATATTCATTCAGAGCCTCTGGGAGTTGTACTGATTATTGGAGCTTGGAACTACCCCTTTGTTCTCACCATCCAGCCACTGATAGGAGCCATTGCTGCAGGTCTGGTAACATCTTACGTCTTTGTACCTTCTTAGAAAAGTTTATTCTCTTCTATGGGCTGTAAATTAAGGATTCTGCTAATTATTTTCCTTGGCAATTTGTCTTGGTTTACAACAGCAGTGTACTGAGAATTCATAATGATAATATTTGTTAAAAATTCGACTCCAGGGGAGATTTGCCTGATTACTGTGTTTTCAAGCACCCAGGTAGTACACATGTGAAGGTGTAAAGGGTTCTGAGTTAACAGGTCAAGAGTTTGGAATCAGACAGCTTTTAAAAACATATGGGTTCAGTTGCTGGCCCTCGGTTACCTCTTAATTCTATCTGACCAATAAGTCAAATAAGACTTATCTATAGGAAGTAGTAATGCTACCTTGGGTGTATAGCAACGTCAAGAGAATAAGTTATCACTTCTTCAGGTCAAGATCAACAGCTTTGTGTCATCAAAGCTTGCTTGCCTGACAATATTAGGACAGAGAGGAGAACTCAAAGAGTGGGAGTAGGAAAAAATCATAGAAACCCGAAGGAGTGGAACTGCCCACTGAACCGACTGTTAAGGCCTTGGAGCTAATGAGAAGTAAGGAGTTAGCATTTGAGACAGAAAGTGGGAAGGAGGAGAAAGTGAGATGAGTTGTCTGCCTACTGTGAGGAAGAGCAGAATGAAGCGCTGCAGAAATCGTTTGTGTACCTAACCTATACTCTACACATGAAAACTTTTGGTCAGCATTGAAGTTATTGAAGTATTAGATGATATTATTCTGCTTTTTAATTTGTTTAGGAAATGCTGTAATTATCAAGCCTTCTGAACTAAGTGAAAGTACAGCCAAGATCTTAGCCAAGCTCTTTCCTCAGTACTTAGACCAGGTAAGAATGTCTAGAAGCATCGTCAGCATGTCTATTGTGGGAAACACAATTTGATCTTGTTGTTTAATGCATGTCATTGATGACAGGAGATCTGTTTGCAGGTTCTTTAAGCCTCCAACAATTGGCTTAATGAAAATTCCAGAATAAACTGAAATGACCCAACTATTGTGGTTACATAATATGTTTAGGCTTCATAGGGACACTTGGTGTTTATAAATCCTTTTTTACTATTTCGCAATTTGCGTGTAAAACTAAGATTTTAGGTGTATTCATTCAATGAATTATTTGAAGGTTTGATACTGTGCTGTGTGCTGGCATTATAGTTGGTATTGACAGGTTTTTTGTTTTTGTTTTTGCCTAATGGGTTACAGTGTAAGTGTAGTTTTGCTTTTAAAGGGGTCATATTTGGGCATGAAAACTACAGAAAGAAAGTGACCCCTGAACCAAAGGTTGGATCCTCACCTAGAGTTAAAGTTTAACTCTGCCTGAACCTTAGGTTCTTGTATTCTCCTAGGGAGGAGGCTTATGATGCCACTCTGAAACTCAGACTGCTAGTTCTCGAGAAATTGCTGCAGCAAGGCTTTATAGACCACACATTCAGCTCTACACATTCTTTTTTTTTAAGTTTTTATTGTGAATTGAGTGATAGTTTACATAAACAATACCAGTTTTACACTCATCCTATTGTATTTTGTTTCATTGCAATGACTACAATCCCCTCTATGCATCATCATTCAACAGCATTTGCTTCCAAAATCGGTGGGGTTTGTTTTTTATTTTGTTTTGTTTTTTTTCTGGATGTACACCAAAGCACTCAGGAATATATAATCATTCAAACAACCAAAAGGCATACCCTGCAAGCCTGCCTCCTGGCCGCCAACACACAGCGCCTCTCCCTCCCTGAGTCCCCAGCCGCTCCATCTCTCCATGTCATCTTCTCTGCCTCCATCTCTGGTGTTGCTGCTTCTCTGGATAGGGTCCCACACTCCACTCTTCTTCCTTGATGGCCCCAGGGTCTCTACACATTAACTTTTTTTTTTTTTCCCAAAAGTAAGATCTTTTATTTGTCACCATTAAAAGTCTGAATTTTAAACAGATTCTTGAACTGGTGGCTCATAGCCATGGGCTCGTTCAACTTTAGCACCTGTCTCATCTCCAGTAGCTTTTCCAGAACTGCTGCCTTCACCATGAAGCTCCATGAGTTTTCCCAACTCAAACCTGGGCTTCTTCAGCATTTTCACTTTCCTAACAAACATGTCATGGAGAGGGTAAATAGACTGGCAAGCCTTCTCTGTGTCCTTTCCAATGCAGTCTGGGATCAGTTCACTGACCACTTCTTTCAAGTCATTTGTCTGCACCTCTCGGGTCATGATTTCCATCATTTTCTTCTGGATTTGATGGACCTGTTGGTGGTGAGCATAAGATGTCTTCTAAATCTGGTTGTTGCGTTTTTTAGTAAAACCAAAACAGAACAGGGGAAGCAAATAACCTTCTATAGTCTTGACATCAACGTGCGCTTCAGTCATGGTCTGTCATGTTTTGACCATGGAGCACATTTTGTCACGGGTAAAATCCATGCCATGGAAGTTGGTCAAACCGTTTTTGTCCTGAACATCCTCAGTAATTAGCTTGAGTTTTCTAAATGCAACTTCATCGTTCTGAAGATCCGCAAGACTCACTTCAAAAACACGACCCTTGAGCCCATCAGATGCAAATTTGGTTCCTTGAGTCCTCGTGACTAGTGTGTTCCCAATATTTCGTATATTGAACACAGCTGGGGCCTTCATATCATACCAATCTTTCTTAGACAATGGATCAAACACTTTCTTCTTGGCTCCTTTTGTGCCCCCTTTTGTAAGGCGCTTGTTCTTGCCGACCGCCGTGGTGCTGCTCAGAGAGCCAAAAGGGCTCTACACGTTAACTTTAATAGCCTTGAGCATTGTTCTCTTATCACAATCGTCATATACAATTTTGTTATAATAACTGTAGTTATCCAATTTAGAAGGGTAAAATTGGGCTACACTAAAGTGTCATGGACAGAGTAGGATTTGGAAGCAGAAGATTTATGGTTACGGTCTTGTTCTACCCCTCACTTGAAATAAATACAATATCTGACTCTTGAGACAGGACTAATAATGCCCTTTTACTTCCTTTTGCTTGTGAGATCAGTAACATACGTAAACTGAAGCATTTGGTGAGCAGTTGAACTATGTGTAGTGAATGAGAACTGACTCATCCTTCAAAGAGTGGGAAATACACTGAACGCATCAAGTTCATAAGCCAACTGTTACGTCATACTTACAGTTCACAAGACTTTGAACGTCTCACTCTTTCTTTCATGTCATCTGTTCTCTGCCGTTACTTTCTGTGCTATTTTTTTTTCAAGATGTTCTCTTTTATAATGTTGTTGTTGTTGTTGTTGTTAAGTGCCATTCAGTTGGTTCAGACTCATAGTGACCCTCTAGAGGGTTTTCAAGGCATGGCTGGTGGGTTTGAATCACAGTCCAGTGCTTTAGCCTACAGCGCCACACCAGGACTCCCTCATTTATAATAGCTGCTGATAATAACACAGGAGCATGGTGACTTCATACAATAAGAACTGGACTGTGAACCACAAGGTCCACTTTTAAGCTTGCCAGATGCTCTGCTTGAAAAAAGATGAGGCTTTTTGCTCCCAGGAAGATTGAAAGCTTTGTATACCCTATAAAGGGTTGCTGTGAGTCAGAACCAACTCGACAGCACTGTAACAACAGTAACATAGTGCTTTTAAGGGGTCAGTTCATGGAAGCTACATGAATTTTCCAAATAGCAGATGAGGAAGCTTGAGACTCAGAGGATGCTCAATAACTTGCCTGTAGTCATAGAAGCCACTAAGTGTCAGAGCCAGGTCGTGCTAGTCCTGTCTACCTTATATGCCATTTATTCAGAACACATTTGTTTGGTGCCTACCAAAGGAGTGGTGCAAACAGTAATGCACCCAGCTGCTAACTAAAAGGTTGGAGGCTTGATTCTACCCAGAAGTGCCTTGGGAGAAAGCTCTGGTAATCTACTTCTAAAAAAAACATCAGCCATTAAAAACCATATGGAGATTTCTGGGGGTGAAATGGTGGGGTGGGCAGGCGTGTTGAGCAGACTCTCTGCAACAAGGAACATGATGAGACCAAGTGAGACAGCTCTAGATGGTGATCTAGATGGTGATCTGGATGGTGATCTGGATCTGGATGGTGAGCTGGATGGTGAGCTGGATGGTGAGCTAGATGGTGATCTGGATCTAGATGGTGAGCTGGATGGTGAGCTAGTTGGTGATCCTGGAACCCTGAGCTTCAGAGAATAGGACAAAGGGTGGGTTGAGTGATACCTAGAAGAGGAAGCTGAACAGGAACAGCTAGAGAGAAATAAAATGGGTGGCTGGTTGGCTGCCTTGGTGTGGCAGGGCCATCTTGAGCTTTTAGGGGTGGCTGTCGATACAGTGGCCTAGAGGCATAGATGCAGCTGGAGGTTAGTAGCAAGGAGGGTGAGGTCCTCCCTTGTTCCCCATACATTTGCCAGCCCAACTATCTATAGCACCCTCTCCTGCACAATATCTGCTCTGCCTGGGTGGGTTTGAGTGCTGGGCATAGCACCTGGCATCTGGAGGTATGTGAACTTGCTCTCAACTGTGTTGCACAAAAAGCCAACAGAGAACTGCATTCACACTTCCAGTCTCTTATCACATCCACCAGGAGAGAGATGGTGAGTGCTTGAGAACACACCAACACACCATCACCAATTAAATACAAATAATGCATCACCACAATGTCTTAGAGACACTAGACAGCTTACATGAAGAAATAAGGCAGAGTGCCTCAAACAAATAACCAAAATATAGAGTTATAAAGTATAACGCCAGTGATGTTATCAGAGCTACTTGATAAGGAATTTTAAAGAATGCTATTTATCCTTCAATGGATTGAGAGAAAGGTAGATAAAAGCAAAGAGAACACACACAAATTTAGAATTCAGGAAACATTACAAAAATGATATGACAAAATAAATGAAAAATTAGAAACCATACAAAAACAGCAATTGGGAAGTCAGAAAATGAATACTAAAACTTCAGAAATAGATAACAATTTGAAAAGGCAAAAAATTAGAATTTAACTTAATTTTAATTAAGTTAATGGAAGGTCAAATTACTGAGCTTGAAGACAAATATTCATGTGCTTGAGGAACACCTGAAAAGAGATTTTAAATATCCAAGGAAAGCCTGATACTTATGGGAGACACTATCGAGAGGAGGAGTCCTGGTATGGCACTATAGGATAAGCACTGGACTGCTAACCACAAGGTTGGTGGTTCAAGCCCACCACTTATTCCTTGGAAACCCTTTACAGGGTCGCTATGAGTCGGAACAGACTTGATGGTACTTAACAGCAACATCAAAAGGAATCACTGTGTGATTGAAATTACAAAACAAAAAGAGACAACAACAACAACAACATAGAGAAAGTTGTGGAGAGTTATTGGATGAAAATAGGCATTTAAGATGTTGAATGAACTCCAAACAGGATAGACCCCCCAAAGAAAATCAATGACCAAGACATCCTCAAACTTTTCAAAGTCAAACATAAGGGAAGAATCCTGAGAACAGCTTGGGAAAAAGAAGTTTACCCACAAAGGAGAAATAATAAGGCAAAGCTCTGAGTGTTCAGCAGGAACCATGCAGGCAAGAAGGCAATGGGATGACATAATAAAACTCTGAAAGAAAAGAAAAAAGTTGCCAACCAAGAATCATAAACCCAGAGAAACTGGCCAACAAATATAATGGCAAATAAATGACATTTCCAGAAAAACAGAAATTTAGGAATTTGTAAAAACTATGCCGACCTTACAAAAAATACTAAAGGGAATTCTTTGGACAGAAACCCAACGGAAAACAGCAACCTGAGGTTACCATACATGACGCCATCACCCAGAATTCAACTCACATATGTTGTTAAATGCCATTGAGTAGGCTCCAATTCATAGCGACCTTCTATAGGGTTTCTGAGGAGCAGCTGGTGGGTTTGAATTGCTGACCTTGCAGTTAGCAGTCAAGTGCTTATCCTACAGCGCCACAATCCATGTATGTTGTTGTTAAGTGCCGTTGAGTAGGTTCAACCCTGTACAGGGTTTCCAAGGAGCAGCTGGTGAGCTTGAAACGCGCTGACCTTGCAGTTCAAACCAACTTTCCAATCCAGCACATTAACCCACAGCGTCACATCAGTACTCCACAATCCATATATTTGTTGTTGTTGTTAAGTGCCGTCGAGTCGGTTCTGACCCATAGTGACCCTGTACAGGGTTTCCGAGGGTGTAAATCTTTACAGGAGTAGAAAGCCTCATCTTTCTCCTGAAGAGCAGCTGGTAGTTTCGAACCGCTGACCTTAAGGTTCGCAGCCTGATTTGTAACCACTACGCTACCAGAGCTCCTTTTCAATCTATATATAGAAGTAGTCAAAATAAAGTAAACCTGCGAGACTGAAAATAAGGAAGCAGAGATACACAGTTTTCAACAACAATAATAAAACATAAAATAAAATAAAATAGAATAATACAGTTACAGAACATCCAAATGAAGAGAAAATCAAGTAGATTTCAGGAAAAAAATAAAAAATAAACCTGTTATCCTAAAACTAGACCAAGCCTTAGCCCAATCCCTACCCCAACAATACCCCAATCCATAACCCTAACACTAAATGAAGTGTTAGACCTAGCCATAGCTCTAACCCTAACTCCTTACTCCTACCCCGGCAAAAAAAACCACAAAAAACATACCATATGGAGCCCAGTTTTGGGGGGCACCAAGGAGCTCTGGTAGCGTAGTGGTTATGAATCGGGCTGCGAACCACAAGGTCAGCAGTTCGAAACTACCAGCCGCTCCGCAGGAGAAAGATGAGGCTTTCTGCTCCCGTCAAGATTTATAGCCTTGGAAACTCTGTACAAGATCACTATGAGTCGGAACCGACTCCACAGCACTTAACAACAACAACATTAGTCAGAATTGATTCAGTGGCAACTGGTATCAATTAATATGGGTAATGTCCTGCATTCAGACTAACCCATTTAACAGAGATCTCTTCTATGGTTGATAACATTAGCCACTTTCTCACCAAAATCCACAGCTTCTGGACCCTCCATTTCCTTGATTGAATCCAACCAGTTGCTCACCTGCTCCTCTATTTTTCTTAAGTACCTTTGTTGCTGAGCTCATGTAGAAAACAGTGGACTGTTTGGATCAGTTGGTGACAGCTCCCAGACTCCCTCACACTGTATTCTCTAGTTGTCCTTGGTCAGTGTTTCTTCCATTTTTCAGTCTTGATTTTTTTGCTGATTTTACTGAATATATTTATATTAACAAATTGCTCATGTTTCTCTTTCTTTAAGGACCTGTATAATGTTATTAATGGTGGCGTTAAGGAAACCACAGAACTTTTGAAGCAGAGATTTGACCACATTCTCTATACGGGAAGTACTGCAGTTGGAAAAATTGTCATGGAAGCTGCTGCCAAACATCTAACACCTGTGACTCTTGAACTGGGAGGGAAGAGTCCATGTTACATTGATAAAGATTGTAACTTGGACATTGCTTGCAGGTGAGTTGTTCCCTGGTTATCTGATATTATCTGAGGAACAGGTAGATATATTCTCTTTGCACTTGAACCCGAACCCCATACTTTGTGACTCGAGACTCATCATCAGGTGTTGGTAGCTAATGTCCTCAAGGGTAACAGAACTCTTTCACAAACCATCTCTTAATACCACTATCATAAAATAAAATAAATGAGCCATTGTTTTAATGTCATGTGATTGTCCTCAGGAATGATGAAAACATTGTTTTATCTGTCCTGGAGATTTATAGATAGCTCAAGCAAGACATTTTACTGTTCTCCTAACAAATGATCCAAGAAGTAGGCTAATCCAAAGTGTCTTGTATGCCTGATAAAATTGTTAGATTAGCAAACTGAAAGGGTAATGTTTATCTTGCAACCTTGTCCCTTTGTTGATAAAGCCAGTATGACTCATCTTTTTACTTTGAATATTATCTTGCATCTGGGATCTAGAAACTAAGAGGTGTCAGGTTCTAGCTGCTTAATCAGGTTTAACTATCAGAAGTGTCAAAACACAGAAGTGACTTTGACCTGAGTCTAATGTGGCTGCCTTTCTCCTTCAGGGGCGGGACAAGGTAGTCAGGTCTGAGTTCCAGGGGGGCTTCGGAAGTAAAAGTCGATCAAAACCAGAGACCCTGCATCAGTGAATGTTCAGGGTATATACTTGTATCCGTATCTAGAAACAGCATTCCAAGTTGGGGAAAGGGTCCATCCACACGGAGGAGATGGTCTTGTCGGCAGCACAGAACCACAGCTGGGAGAGGCCGAATCTGTACCGGACTGCTTCCATCCAAGATGCTCTTAGGACTGGAGGGGGAAGAGAAAAGAGGTTTCTCCTCTTCTCCTGATGCTTTCAGTGGCTTCACTGCTCCTAAAGGACTGTTTCCCATGAGTTTGCTTGAGAACTTCCCTGCCTCTAGAACATTCTACCTCAATCAGAAAATGATTGAAACAAACTGATTCACACATGATTTCAAAAAAAATTTTTTTTTAAAGATTACCAAGTAAATATGAATACATTCTAGTTGTAAGACATTCAAACAACACAAAAGTATATAACAAGTGATGATTAGGCTGAATGATGTAGCTATTCTGTTTCTTCCCCTCCCCTGCCACCACCAGACGCATCACCTGGGGGAAATACATGAACTGTGGGCAGACTTGCATTGCTCCCGACTACATCCTGTGTGAACCATCCCTTCAGAGTCAAATCGTGCAGAAGATTAAGGAAACTGTGAAGGTCTGTGTTCAACACATCTGATTCCATTTCATTCCTTCAGAGACGGAGTCAAATTAACTTAGCAGGCAGCGTCCTCATTCCTTGTACTTCAGGAGAAGTCAATTGCATCTGTGACTGAATTAGTTAGTTGATTAGGCGTGCTCTGAGCATCTTTTATGGAAGGTCTGCTGGGAGCAAGGTTCCAAACCAAAAACCAAACCCACTGCCATCGAGCCAGTTCAGACACATTGCGACCCTGTATCGGGTGTAAATGTTCCTGAGAGCAGACAGCCTTGCCCGTTTCCCCTGGAGTGGCTGGTTACTTTGACACACTGATTTTGTGGTTAGCAGCCCGGGCCCAACGCACAGCATCACCAGGCAGCAAGATTAAAATGTCTAGTTGATTTCCTGTGGCACATTCCTAAAAATAAAAGTGAAATAATTGTGTATGTGTGGTTTTGAGAGAATGTGACCAGTGTAATTGTTGAAGTGCAGTTGGAGGCTCCTTGGCATCTTGGCCATTGCTAACTAAGGTGGTCATAACGTGTGTAGAGGGTCTAGGATGACCAATAGTTTGGAGGAGTGAGTTAATTAAATACCTACTTATAAGATACCCTTTCCAAGCTTATGTATCTTTCAGTGTGTAAAAAGATCTCTAGTGAGGGAACCAGGAGAAACTGCATGGTTGTGTCTTGAGCTTAGCCTTGAAGAAAATGTAGGATTTGGTTTAGTAAAAGGAATGGGGTGATTCGGGACAGAGCTGAGAGGAAGTCACTAAGCACCTTAGTTGGAAGAAATGGCTAGAACAATCTTTGTTCACTCAGAAGATGCTAATTGAGCACTGAAAGGATCAGGAATCAAGATGAGTAAGGCGTATGATCAGTGAATGAAAACTGTATGTTTGGAAGTTTAGGGGGATCGTGTGCCATGGGTGTTAGGCAGTATAATTCTGGGGATGGTGCAGACGGTCTTGATGTAAAAATTAAACATTAATCATAGATCATAAGATGGGTCCAGATCAGGAGATCATAAAGGGAGGATTGGGCAGACTCAGGGACTGTGGGATGGAAGAAAGGGTTAGAGATACCTGTGAGATGAAAAGTACTGGGAATTGAACACGTGGTTAGTTGAGGAAAAGAGTTTCTTTGCCTTCCTTTAAAGGAGCCCTGGTGGCACTGTGGGTCAGGCATTGAACTGCTAACCACAGGGTGGGCAGTTCACACCCACTACCCATCTGCTGTCATGAAGACTGAGTCTCAGAAACCCTCTATAGAGTCAGTAAGAGTTGGAATCTACCTGATGGCAGTGAGTTATTTTGTTTCGGTTATTTTTTGCCTTCCTCTGAAGTATGATATACTTTAGGACAGTGGTTCTCAACCGAGTTCTATATTGGATTCTCTGGGGAACCATTTCAAAGTAAGTCTCTAATGCTTACTCTCCAAAGATTCTGATTTAATTGCTCTGGATCGCCAGGTGCTTCTGAGATGCACCCAGCATTGAAAACAACTCTAAGGAGCCATGGTGACACAGTGGTTAAAGCACTCGGCTCTTAACCCGAAAGTTTGTGATTCAAGTGCACCAGTTGCTCTGTGGGGAGGACGGATGTGGCCGTCTGTGTCCTTATAGGTTTACAAGCCTGGAAACGCTAGGGCAGTCTCCTCGGTCCAGTGGGTCACAGTGAGTTGGAACAGACTCCGTGACAGTGGGTTTTGGTTGGTAACTCTGGAGATGGGGCCTTGGGACATGCATTTTACAAGCAGCCCAGGCAAGTCTATATTCTACCCAGACTTGAGAATTCCTACTGGGAGGTGAAGAACATTCATTTTAAGTTGACAATAGACTGAGAGTTCTAATCAAGCTTTAAACTGATCTCCTAAAGTGTCATTGCAGTGATTAGAAGGCAAAAAGCCGCAGTTTAGTGACTTTGTGGTTGCTTTGTATAATAAATATTGATTGTACGTTTATTAAGGTTCTGTCGTGGTGTCACGCTGTGGGTTAATGCTCCTGACTGCAAAGCCATTTGAACTGCAAGTTCGGTGGTTCAAGCTCACCAGCTGCTCTTTGGAAACCGTATACAGGGTTGCTATGGGTTGGAGTCGACTCAACGGCCCTTAATAGCAACAACCTTGGTTAATTTACCAAAACTGTATTTAAATTCTTTTAGTGGTTTCATTCTCATCTATGATCATTCCAGAGAAGATATAAAACAACATAAATGGAGGAGAAGTTGCAAACATAAGTAAAGGGCGGTTGTTGTTGTTATTAAGTGCCAGTGAGTCGTTTTCAACTCATAGAGACCTTGCATAGGGTTTCCAAATTGCAGCTGGTAGGTTTGAACCACCGATCATGCGGTTCCAACCAACCTTGAGGTCCAGTGCATTATCCTGCAGCGCCACACCAGAACTCCCAGTTAGGAAATATTTTAGGCTCTGCATGCCATAAAATCCCCAGTACAACTGCTCGGCAGTGTTGCAGTGAGACAGCAGGCGTAGCGAATACCTAAGTGAATGGGCTAGCCAGATGCAGAGCAAGACTCCTTCCCCATACCTGCTCCACAGGCACCCCAGGAAGGCCCAGGGATCAGAGGTCTGTATGAACCCCCTGAACTGTATGGGATATGATAGATCTTGGTGTGTTTACTTTTTATTTATTGTCCTCCATCTGCCTAAAAATTTTAACTTATTACTACTATTGTTGTTAAGTGCTGTTGAGCAGGTTCCGACCCATAGTGAACCCTGCATAGAGTTTCCAAGGCTGTAAATCTTTATGGGAGCAGAAAGACTCATCTTTTACCCGCAGAACTGCTGGTAGTTTCGAACTTCTGACCTTGAGGTTAGCAGCCTGATTTGTAACCACTACGCTTCTAGAGCTCTACTGTTAAATTAAGGAGCTCTGGTAATGTAGTAGTTATGAGTCGGGCTGCTACCTCAAGGTCAGCAATTCAAAACTACCAGCATTCCATGGGAGGAAAACGAGGCTTTCTGTTCCTGTAAGGATTTACAGCCTTATACAGGGTCGCTATGAGTCGGAACCGACTCCATGGCACCTCGCCAACACCACTATTAAATTATTTGTGGAGAATTGGATTCTGTGAGAATATAAACTCGTATAGATTTTTTTTGGCTTGGGTGGATTTTGTGACTTTTTAAGAGATTGAAACATTGGTGTTTTATGACAATTGAATATTGCATTCTTTTAAATAGGAATTTTACGGAGAAAATGTAAAAGAGTCTCCTGATTATGAAAGGATCATCAATCTTCGTCATTTTAAGAGGATAATGAATTTGCTGGAAGGCCAAAAGATAGCTTACGGTGGTGAGGCTGATGAGGCCACACGTTACATAGGTAATAGAGGTTTTCCTTCTCCTGTGGAAACATGGCAATGGTAGTTTTTACTGACACTAAGCAAACGTAATGATCTAACATTTCAGTATGCCAGAAAGCAATATTTAATAGTTGAACAATTGTAGTAAAGTTTATATTAATTAAGCTATTGGCACTGCTTCTGGCATACTACTTTTATTATCCACTATTTCGAAAACATATATGTGTGTGTGTTTGTTTAATAATGCCATCTGTGTTGTACTGACTTTTCAGTATTTATACGTAGCATTTTCTCATTTTTTTTCCTTCCTAGTAATGTTGAGAAGCAGTGTGAAACGCTGTGTAATTATTCCCAGTTTATGGATGGAGGAACAGCCTAGAGGAGGAACTAGCTTAGGCACAATGCCACAACTAGCCAATATCAGTACTATTCCAGATATGATGTTTTGATCTGTTATATTTGACTTTATTATTGATCTTCTTTGTGTTTTTTAATTTTTTACCACTAATATGTACAGTTTTGAATTTTAAGCACATGTTGCTATAACAACATTCGGGGAGGCAGAAGAATTATAGGCACATTCAGGCGGCAAAGGAACTGTCCCAAGTTACCTTATCTGTGAGATAGCCCAAACCACTGCCCCGAAGTCAATTCTGACTCCTAAGGTTTTCCGGCCTCAGATGCATGTGAGAGTTGCACAGTGACTAAGGTAGACCCTAGAAGAATTGATGCATTTGAGATGCGGTGTTGGAGAAGAATGTTAAAAGTACCACGGACTGCCAAAAGAACAAACCAGTCTGTGTTGGAGGAAGTACAGCCAGACTGCTCCAGGATGGCCAGATTTTGTCTCTGATGTTTTGGACACGTTAGACCAGTCCCAGCAGAAAGGACATGATGCTTGGTAAAGTGGAGGGTCAGTGAGAAAAAGGAAGCCCCCCCAGTGAGGTGGATTGACACAGTGGCAGCAGCAGTGGGCCCAAGTGTACCAACAATCATGAGGTGTGCGGAGGGTCATTCCATTGTGCACAGGGTTGCTAGGAGTCGGAACCCACTGCTGGGCACCTAACAACAATAACAGTAAAAGTAAATTCTTCAAAACGAGCAGTCCCCAGGTGCTCTGAACCCTGTTACTGTCTGGTCATCCAGCCGTACAGAACAGAGCAGAACTGGCCCATTGGGTGTCCAGGCTATAAATCTGTACAGAAACAAACTGCGCATCTTCTCCCATGGAGTCTCTTGTGACCGCTAACCACCAAGAGTTGGACGAGCAGCCTCATTCTTAACCACTGCGCATCACCAGCTGCTTCCGGGGACTCAGGACTGAGCAATCCTCTAGACCCTTGATCATCTTTCAGCATGTGACTTTGCCGCCCACTGAGTGGCTGTCTGCATTTCAGGCAACACGGACACTTGTATGCAATAAGTCCAGTTGTTGTTGTTAAATAGCATCCAGTCCGTTCTGACTCATAGCGACCCTGTATAGAGTTTCCAAGGTGAGTTTGAACCATCAACCTGGCAAATCAAACCAACCTTGTGGTCCAGTGCATTACCCTACAGTCCACACCAGGACTCCAGTATGTCCAGTAGAAGGAAGGAACTGTCTCTTGTTTTTTTATGTTTTAAGAACAAGGAAGCCTTTTCCAGACTTGTAGACTGAAATGGCAAGGGGGTAGTAATGGATACCTTAGACTAAGGAGTAGCTTAGGGCTTTCCCCTGACGCCGCATCAGGGCATCGTACCGGAGCACATGGCTGTAAAGGGAGAAGGACATTCGTCTTCCAATCCCGAGGAGGAAGTAGAGACTGGGCTTGGAGTGGTATGAAAAGGAAGCTAGGAATAAAGGAAGAGCACACATGGCATTGTTGACAATTTGTTGGCAAGGGCTTTTTGAGTCCTCATGTAGCGCTGGAGGATCAGCACTTGTCTGCTAACCACAAGTTTGGTGGGTGTAACCCACCAGCCACTCCTTGGAAACCCTGTACAGGGTCACTATGAGTCCGAACTGACTCGATTGCACTTAGCAACAACTGGTGACTTGGGAGTCCCTGGTTAGTGTAGACCAGCAACTAACCAAAAGTTTGGTGGTTTGAGTTTACCTAGAGGAGCCTCAGAAGAGACGCCTGTTAGTCTTGAGGTAGTCTTTGACGTAGGGTGGGACTTGATTCCGACAACGCCATCATAATTGGTTCTGATGTGAGTTCAGTACCCTCTTTGTGTTGCCTTCATTATTGCCTTTTAATATCTTGATAAATCTGATCTTTATGGTTGAGAGTTGGAAGCTTTACAAATGACCATCTAGGAGTGAACATTTGAGAATGATAACATCAGCACATTACATACTGAAACCTTCCACGTGGTCCATATTTGCAGGTTTCCCACACTATTTGTAAGTGGAACAATCTTACGACATCTTGTGTAAGCCAAGATAGTGCAAATGAGGAAGCAATTACCATTAATTAGTTACTGTTGAATATTTTATTGTGCTTTAGGTGAAAGTTTAAACAGCAAATTCGTTTTTAATTCAATGATTGTTACATAAATTGTTCCCTAACATTGTTTGCAATCTCTAATTACCATTAATTTATATGGGAACATTTTTTGAAGCGTCTTAGGCCTAAAACATAACCATACCAAATTATACTAATAACACATGAAACCTCAACTGTTATTCACCTAAAATGACAGACAGTTCAGAGGTATGATGGCTTGAGGGGACAAGGTGAGTTCAGTTCCCAAGGAAGGAGAGTCACCCCACCACTCTCGCTGTTGGGCTGCTCCCTGCCTCTTTAATAGCTTGCTGCACAAACAAACACACAATGCTAATTTCACTTTTCAACTTGTTTTTCTGAAAGTGAAAATTCTCTTTGTATTTCACAGGTATTATTTACTTTCTAAAAGTAAATGATGCCTTTATTACTAACACTTGTTAAGTGCCCTCAAGTCGATTCCAACTTATTATAGGGTTTCCAGAGTGTGGGCTTGCATTGCCGACCGTGCGATTAATAGTCTAGTGCTTATCCACACCAGAACTCCTTACTAATATTAAGATGTACAAAAAAGAAAACCAGGAGTTGTAAGTACACCTCATTGTAACTCTAATGCATTGTAATTTGGGGACAGCCGGTATTTACAGATGAGCCACTGAACAGAGTTCCACTGTGACACGTATCGGTCTATCATGATTCAGACTCCACAGTGATGGGTAAACTGGTACCTTAGCATTCGTATGGGTGCTGGATACTGTAAAACTTCAACCATTTTGCCCTCTTTCCTTGTACCCTTCCCCGTAACAGACAGAACATTGAAGGGTTAAGGAATTTTTACCTTTTAAATATGTTATCTGTAAAACATCCTCACCGTTAGTGAGATAATATGCATAAAGAGACTTTGTATTATGAAGAAATTGGATTGATTTGCTTTCCAGAGAGACCTGCCTCACAAAGATGTAAACATAATCACATAAAATGTGTATGGTGGTGGTGGTAGTTATGTACCGTGGAGTCGGTTCCGACTCAGAGCGACCCTGTGCAGGGTTTCCGAGGCTGTAAATCTTTACGGGAGCAGAAAGCCTCATCTTTCTCCTGCGGAACAGCTGGTAGTTTCAAACTGCTGACCTTGAGGTTCGCAGCCCAATTCATAACCACTATGCTACCGGAGCTTCTTTTAAGTGTGTATAGATAGGGCTACCTATTTCATTATATAGCTCTCCTTGTTTTGCACAAGGATCTCTGTTTCAAATTCTTGGAGACATTTAATATTTTCACAGGTTAATGCACATTCTTAAGACTAGAATTTTTCAAGAGCTATGACTTGGGCAATGAAAAGGAATGGTTAGGTAGCCTTATGTAAGCAACATCAGACGGGAATTCTGCATTTTTGTCTTTACTTTAGCATTGTTTATTTCATTTTGTTGTTTTTTTCCTCTTTAGCCCCAACAGTCCTTACTGATGTCAATCCTGAAACCAAGGTGATGCAAGAAGAAATTTTCGGACCAATTCTTCCAATAGTGCCTGTGACAAATGCAGATGAAGCCATAAAATTCATAAACGACCATGAAAAGCCCCTGGCTTTTTATATATTCTCTAATAATGATAAGGTAAATTTCATAGACTGCAACTTACTATCACAAACCATTATCATAAATCATTTTCTTTCTTTACTGTAAAGCAAATAATGTTTTATCGTGTATAATACTAGAGTTCATCTAATGAGGTTGTATCCAGAGATTACATTATCTTGGGTAATGAGCCCCTGGGGTATCACTGTATTCTTTCCCATACTCCCTGGAGTTAGATTTGAGTCTACAGGGTGTTAATCATGCTTTTAACTGACAAACATCCTTTACATTTGGAAGAGTTAGATGTAAATTCTTTTTACATGCTTTTCTGCCATTTATCCAGAGAAGGATTCCTGTAAAAGAGGTTTCCCCTTAAGCCTAACTAGCACTGACAAATACTCAGATGTGGCTTTGTGGGACCAAGATCTCTTGTACTGTCATGTAAACAACTGTGATATCTTGGACTAAAATTTCTCAAATTAAGCCACTTTGTTGTTAGTGTGATGAAATGAAAACAGGTTGAACAACTTGGAGGATTGCTTCAGGGCTCACGTGGCTAGCAGTTTCTACCACTAGAAGGTGGTTGTTTTTGCTGTTAGGTGCTGTCGAGTTGATTCAGACTCCCAGCGACCCTGTGCCCAACAGAACAAAACAGCCCTTTCCTGCACCCGCCTCACAATCGTTATGCCTGAACCCATTTCTGCTGCCACTATGCCAGTCCGTATTGTTATACGTCTCCCTCTTTTTCTCTGACCCTCACTTTACCAAGCATGATGCCCACCACCAAGGCTTCGTCTCACCTGATAAATTGTCCGAAGTATGAGAGACAATTCTGGCCATCCTGGCTTCTGGAACATTCTGGCTGTACTTCAGATTTGTTTGTTGTTTTCCAGGCCATAGTACTGTTAATATTCTTTCTTCTCTGACACCACGACTCAGATACAACACCTTGTCTATGGCCTTCCTTATTAATTGTCCAACTTTCACATGCATATGAGGCAATTTAAAAGACCGTGGCTTGGGTCAGGTGCACCTTAGTCCTCAAAGTGACATCTTTGCTCTTCAACACTTTATAAAGAGGTCTTGTGCGGCAGATTTGCCTAATGCAATATATCATTTGGTTTCTTGACTGCTGATTTCCTGAGTGTCAACGGTGGATCTGAGCAAAATGAAGTCTTTGACAACTTCAGTCTTTTTTCCATTTATCATGATGTTATTTATTAGTCCAGTAGTGAGGATTTTTGTTTTCTTGACATTGACATGTAATCCATACCAAAGGCTTTGATCTTCATCAGTAAACATTTTAAGTTTTCCTCATTTCAGCAAGCAAGATTGTATCATTTGCATATTCACAGGTTGTTAATGAGTCTTCCTTTAAATACGATGCCACATTCTTCTTCATATAATCCAACTTCTCGGATTATTTGGTCAGCATGCAGATTGAATATGTATGGTGAAAGAATACAACCCTGGTGCACACCTTTTATGATTTTAAACCATTCAGTGTTCCCTTGTTCTGTTTGAACAGCTGCCTCTTGGTCCATGTACAGGTTCCTCATGTGCACAATTATGTGTTCTGGAATACTCATTCTCTGCAATATTGTCCCTAGCTTGTCATGATTCATACTGTCAGTAGCCTATGTGGAGGCAGTAACACATAGATAAACATCTTTCTGGTATTCTCTGATGCCAGCCAAGATCCATCTGATGTCAGCAACGCCATCCCTTGCTCCATGTCCTCATCTGAATCTGACTTGAACCTCTGGCAGTTAGTTCCTTGTCAGTGTACTATTGCATCTGTTTCTGAATTGTCTTTAGCAAAATTTTACTTGTGTGGGATATTAATGATATTGTCCAACGATTTCCACATTCTCTTGGTCCCCTCTCTTTGGGATAGGCACAAATATTGATCTCTTCCAATCCGTTGGCAAAAGAGCTGTCTTCCAGATACCTTGGCAGAGATGAGTGAGTGCCTCCAGTGATGAAATAATTTATTGAAAGTCAAAGTCATAGGAGTTCATAAACAGGTGTTTTCTAGAGAACTTCTGATGGCTCTGTATAGGCAGTCATGTGACAGCCCTTACAGCTTGATTGGAGTAGTGACACTAGTTCTATGAACACATGAAGTGAGACCAGCTGTGTGGGACTCAGTAGAGAGTGGGCCCTTAGCTTGTAAATTTACCATCGATACAGTACTGTTCTAGAACGCTGAAATCAATTGCATATTGGCCAGGGTGTAACTGGGCCTGCTGTTGATGCTTAGACAGGAGCGCTCTCCACAAGTCAGGTAATCTGAGGTGCTACTGTCTGTAGATGGCCTTAACTATTAAGAGCTCTCAAGGGCTTCCAGGCACCCAGGTAAAATGACGTAGACCAGCCAAGCATTATTGTGCCTGCTTGGATACTGGGCTGAACATTTACTTTTTCTTCTAAAATAAGGACACTAAGTCTAGAATCCTAAATATTTTTTATAATTCGTGAAGACATAAAAATATCTATTAATCATGTGCTGTAATTTAAGATATAGAAAGCAGTAGCCATTTCTAAAATACAATCTGAATGCCCATTACAAAAAGACCTGCTGTTTGTGCTTTGTAAATCTTTTGGTGATGATGAGTTAAAAGCCTTGAAGATTCAATGTTGGCCTCACTTGGTGTGTTAGTTCTGCTTCTGAGGTGTTGGGTACATTGCAAAATTGAGCTACCATCTAGATCCTGTATGTGTTTGGTCAGATTTGTTTACTTAAGTATTACTGATATCAGAATGGACATGGTGTCTCCACACTTGAGACTCCTTCTCAAGTGCAGAGGTTGAGTACACGAGCCCTTCCACTGGGGCCACACACAGACCCACAATTGTCTGAGGGTCTGACCTAGAAAACTCTGTTTTGTTTCCTAGTTGATCAAACGAATGATTGATGAAACATCCAGTGGCGGAGTGACAGGCAATGATGTTATTATGCATTTCACGCTCAATTCTCTGCCATTCGGAGGAGTGGGTGAGTGTTACTTTCTCTTGTCCATGGAAATAGTTCATCCCCACAAGGGTGCAGCACACCTCATTGGCCTTCTTAACAAGCTGTCCAGTCTGCTTGGTGGACCACTCATTACATAGCCCAAATCTAGAGTTTGTCCTGATGTGGCGCTCTGGGCTACTGCGTCAGACTGCAAAGTCATTTGAACTGCAAGTTCGGTAGTTCAAGCTCACCAGCTGCTCCTTGGAAACCCTATACAGGGTCGCTATGGGTCCGAAACGACTCGAGGGCACTTAACAACAACAACAACCTACCGTTTGGTGGTAGTTACAAGACCATAGTCATAAAGGCCATGTAAGAGTGATCCATCACATTGCAGGTACACTGCCAAATTTCCCTGTTAAGTTTGGGCCTTTTTATATCTCTAGGAACAGTAGATGAGTGATTGTCCCATATTTGCTACACTGCATATTTCCATTACAAGGCAAACTGCTTGGCAAAAAACCTGTTTCACAGTCTTTGATGGTTGTCAGGGGTGGGAGGTAAGGAAGAGTAATTCACTGGCTAGAAGACAGTAGACATATGTCAACTCGGATGACAGGGAGGGCGATAAACGAGGAGGGAGGGAGACACGCGAATAATGAAGGGAGCTGAGACATATGAAGGAATAAAAAGTATTGCTATTAAAAAAATATGTTTCATTTTTACTTGTATTTCTTTGATTATTGGTAAGGTTTTGAACTTTTTTAATTCTCATAAATTTTCTGTTCATGTCCTTTGCTTGATATTTTTGTTTTGTTCATTTTCCATTTTGATAATGTAAGTACCCTCATTATAACCAAGGAAATTAATCATAATTGCATCTGTAGTAAATATTTCTTTCAAGTTTGCAATTTTCTTTATTACTTGAAACTTTTGTGTTAGTTAAACCTTAAACCTGTGATGCCTCTTATGGTTTCTGATTTAGACAAGTCTTTTCTACTTCATCTTTGCGAGAATATTCATCAGTATTTTCTTTAAATTCTCTAATGTTTTGTACATTTAATCATGGAGTTTTTTTCTCAAGAGTAAACCAATTATGCTTGCATCAGTTTTGTTGAAGAATTAGTCTCTTAAATTTTATTTGAAGTGTTATCTTTATCATAAACTATCCTCAATAAGGAATCCTAGAGTGGTGCTCAAAGGATAAACACTGGATTGCTAAGTTTAGTGTCAGCAGTTCAAACCCACCAGCCTCTCCTCAGAAATGCTATACAGGGTCACTTAAAGGCACATAGCAACAACAAGAACAGCAATATACTCACACTTTTTTTCAACAAAATAAATGTGACTATACACATGGATCTCATCAGGTGAAATACATAGTAATCAACTTGACTACATTTGTGGGAAGAGACAATGGAAAACCTCAATATCATCAGCCAAAACAAGGCCAACAGCTGACTGGAACAGGCCATGAATTGCTCATATGAAAGGTCAGGCTAAAGTTTAAAAAAATAATTAAGACAAATCCATGAGAGCCAAAATAGTACACTGGGTATACGCCATCTGAATTTAAAGACCATCTCTAGAATAGATTTGATGCATCAGACTCTAAAGACTGAAAACCAGAAGACTTGTGCGATGACATCAAGTACATCATATGCAAAGAAAGCGAAAGGGCATTAAAAAGGTCAGAAAGAATGAAAAGACAAAAATGGATCAGAAGAGACGCTGAAACTTGTTCTTGAGCATAGAGAAACTTAAAACAAATGTAAAAAATGAGAAATAAGAGAACAAACAAGATGGCGGATCGGGTGGACGTATAGCAGAGAGCTCCGCCAACAACAACACAGAATACCCGACCAAGCAGGCTCAGGGGATGGTCCCAGAACTCTGAAC
>NW_006409013.1:717996-719137 GCF_000296735.1 Chrysochloris asiatica | reverse complement strand
AAAAACCTTAAATTAAAAAAAAAAAAAAGAGAGAGAGAGAAATAAGAACAAAAGTGTTGACCTGAAAATTTCAAGGGACAGCTGCTGACCTTGCTGTTCAAACTGACCTTGAGATGGAGCGCTGGTCCTATGGTGCCACACCAGGACTCCTGTGCTTCATTGACGTACAGACAGCTTTTGATTGTGTGGATCATGACAAGCTATTGACAACATTGTAGAGGATGAGTATTCGAGAACACTTAATTGTACTCCTGAAGAACCTTCACATATACCAACAAAGGTTTAAAATAAGGAAAGGTGTGCACCAGTGTTGTATTGTTTCAACATGCTTATTCAATCTGTATGCTGAGCACATAATTCAAGAAGCTGGATTATATGCAGAAAAACATGGGATCAGGATTCGAAGAAGACTCATTAACAACCTGCAATATGAAGCTGATACAACCTTGCTTGCTGAAAGTGAAGAGGACTTAAAAAAAATACTGATGAAGATCAAAACCCCCAGCCTTCAGTTTGGTTGCACCTCATTGTAAAGAAAGCAAAACTTCTCACCACTGGACCAATAAGTGACATCCAGATTAATAGAGAGAGGCAGGGCTTGATGGCTGGTAGGGTAGAGGTGGAGTGAAGATCTCCGTCAGCAATACCACAGAACACCAGGTGAAGCAGGTTCAGGGCAGAGCCCCCAAACTCTGAACCACATATCTAGGAATATTTAAAAAGCTTGAAGGCTTATAGCTAGTGGAACTTGTAGTGGAAGTAAGAAATCTCGTACTTAGAAATCTGCCCGACTCAGTGGTGGCCCAGAGCCAGCAACTTGGGCAAGACCAAACAGCAAAACCAAGCAGGCGAGCAAGCAGACCAGCCAAGGAATAATGCTGCGGGAACCTCGGAGCAAAGGTGGACAATATATGTTGACGGTTTTGCTTTGTTGTGATTTGGGGTGGGGGGTTGGTGGTGAGGCATGTGTTCACTTGCCCTCCTACTGTTTGCACACCTCCATTCTGATGATTAGAGGGGGTGCCTGAGTAAGTGGACACCCCCCACCTCCTCCACCACTGGTGGGTTCTTCTGCCATGCATGCACACAGATACTCTCAGCATTTAAAGCTACAGGAAGCTCAAAACAGCCACAGCCAGCC
>NW_006409013.1:652866-686629 GCF_000296735.1 Chrysochloris asiatica | reverse complement strand
AAACAAGTTATATGAATTGTTGAATGTGAAACTGATGATGTGCCCTGTAAACTTTCACTCAATCCACAATAAAAACCTTAAATTAAAAAAAAAGACACGGAACAAAGAAAAGACCACAGTGGATGTCAGAAGAGACTCTGAAACTTGGTAAGGTAAATGGAAGAAATGAGGAGGGAAAACCTGAACAGAAAAACTCAAAGGTCAGCTCAAGAAGACAAATTCAAGTATTGTAATGAAATGTGCAAAGATCTAGATTTAGAAAACCAAAAGGGAAGAACATACTCAGTATTACTCAAGCTGAGAGAACTGAAGAAAAAATTCAAGCCTTGACTTCAATATTGAAATACTTTATGGGCAAAATATTGCATGAAAGCATCAAAAGAATATGGGAGGTATACATAGAGTCACAGTACCAAAAAGAAGTAGTCTGTGTTCAACCGTTTCAAGAGGAAGCATGATCAAGAACCAGTAGTACTGAGGAAAGAATCTGCACTGAAGGCACTGGTGAAAAATGAGGCCCCAGGGATTGACAGAATACAAATGGAAATCTTTCAACAAACTGATGAAGTTCTGGAGGAGGTCACGCATATATGCCATGAAATTTGGAAGACAGCAACCTAGCCAACCGAATGGAAGGCATTCATATTTTTGCCCATTCCAAAGATAGGAGACCCAGTGGAAAGTAGGAATTATTGAACAATATGATTAATATCATTAGCAAGTAAAATTTTGTTGAAGATAATTCAAAAATGGCTGCAACAGCAAGCACGTCAACAGGGAACTGTCAGAAATTCAAGCCAGATTCCAAAGAGAACTTGGAACTAGGGATATCATGGCTGATGTCAGATGGTTCTTGGGTAAAAGCAGAGAAGACCAGAAATACGTTTACTTGTGCTTTAGTGACTATGCAAAGGCATTCGACTGTGTGGATCATGACAAGATATGGATAACATTGTGAAGAATGCATACTCTAGAACACTTAATTGTGCTCATGAGGAACCTGTACACTAGACCAAGAATGAGTTGTTCAAACATAACAAGGGTATACTGAATAGTTTAAAACCAGTAAGATATGGGCCAGGGTTGTATTCTTTCACCATATTTATTCTATCTGTGTGCTCATCAGATAATCCAAGAAGCTGGATTATATCAAGGAGAATTTAGCATCAGGATTTGAGGAAGACTCAGTAGCAACTTGAGTTATGCAAGTGATACAACCTTGCTTGCTGGAACAGAGGACTTAAAATACTTAACTGATGAAGTTCAAAGACTGCAGCCATCAATATGGATTGCAACTCAATGTAAAACACAAAAATCCTCACTACTGGACCAATAAATATCACCATGATAAATGAAGAAAATATTGACGTTGTCAAAGACTTCATTTTGCTTGGATCTACAACCAACACTCATGGGAAGCAGCACTCAAGAAATCAAATGACATATTACATTAGGCAAATCTGCTGCACAAGCCCTCTTTAAAGAGTTCAAGAGCAAAGGTGTCAGTTTGAGGACTAAGGTGTGCCTGACCCAAGCCATGGTATTTTCAATTGCCTCATATGCATGTGAAAATTGGACAATGAATAAGGAAGACCTAAGAAGAATTGATGTATTTGAGTTATGGTGTTGGAGGAGAATATTGAAAGTACCATGGACTGTCAGAAGAACAAGCAACTCTGATGGCAAAAGTACAACCAGAATGCTCCTTAGGAGCCAGGAAAGCATGACTTCATCTCTCACACATCAGCATGTTATCAGGAGGGACCAGTCTCTAGAGAAGGACATCATGCTCAGTAAAGTTGAGAGTTGGGGAAAAAGAGGAAGACTCCTAACCAGATGGATTGGCTTAGAGACAGTAGCAATGGGCTCAAGCATAACACTTATGAAGACAGCTTAGGACTTGGCAGTGTTTCATTTCATTATGCATAGACTCAAGGGTCCCTAACAATAACATATAGTTAGCCCTTTACATGTGCTAACTCAACCATCATAAAACCTCTCAGAGGTCTCAGGGAGGGTGGACAGAGACTCATGCACATGTAATATCAGGCTTTGGATGAGAGCAGTACTCACACAGAGGGCTTCGAAGAGATGAAAGATGATGTAAATCGGCAAGATCTGGTTCACCAGGGTGATGACTTCTCTGCAGAACAAGTGGGAAAGGACACTCACTTGGAGCACGAAGAAAAGTTTCATTACCTATTTCTGTCCCTTCTTACTCTCCTAGAAGTCCTGAATGGTGCAAGCTGTTCATGTGCTAGGTGCTAAACAAAGGGCTGCAGGTTCTAGTCCATCCAGAGGTACCTTGGAAGAAAGTCCTGGCGAAATACTTTTGGAAAATCAGCCATTGAAAACCCTATGGAGCAGAGTTCAACTCTGACCCACAGAGTTGCTGTAAGTTGCATGGACTTGATGGTAACTGGGGTTTTTGCTTGGATTTTTTTATAATAGATGTCATTCTTCCATGCAACCATAACTGACAACCCAACCACTGAGTTTTCTGTGTCTGTATGTTCCACACATCTAACTCCAGAAAACCCCTCACCAATTCGACGACTGCCTTGAAATCAGCATTTCAGTGGAGGACAGGACTTGCATGGGTGCACCATCCTGGCCCCTCATGAGGCCTCCTGCCAGTTTAAGCAAATCTGTGCTCTTCCTGTTTCCTATAGACCCAGCGCCCAGCCATGCCCGGAACGAGTCTCTGAAGACCAGCTGGGAACCACACTGACATTTTCCAGGAATAGTGATGAAAACTGATTACCTACTCATCATTGGTAAAAACATGCCCCAGTTTATTTTTCAGGATGCTCAACAGGGTGCCCACGACCAGGGAAATGCCAACTGGAAGAGACAATGGGAACATCCTTGACAATACCCAACCGGAAGAAGACCCCAGCTTAGATCAGATAAATCATTTCCAGAGTCTTTGGTCACAGGCCCTATCGCGTTAGTCACTCATTCAGATTGAGATACACACTGTTTTGCAGTCACTTCGGAAGGGCAACATGTAAAATGTCTTTACTCCAGGGGTTCTGAAGTCAAGTTCCAGTACTAGTATCATAAGCATCACCTGGTGACTTACTAGAAATGCCCATTTTCAGATCCATATCCAACCTACTGACTCAGAACTCTGATAGGTGAGACCCTCCAGGCGGTTCTGATGTAGATCGGTGCTTAAAACCATGGCTTTACGCAATAGTGTTTGTCTGAATCTGTCCATCACAGGGAGCAGAGCCACAGGGTTGGAGGACATAGGTTCACTCTGCTAGGTGGGACAAGCAGGTTCCCAGTTCCCAGGCAGAGTTGTGGAAAGACTGACAAGTGGAGGGTGAACCCTGGAGAGGAAGGACCTTCAAAGAGTTTTGGTCTGTTTTCAGTGAGTGGTGACCGTCCTCACTAAATGCCAAGAGTCCCAGCAGCATGGAAGGCGTGGAGAGGGGACAGGCAAGTGAGAGATACCCATACGGGGTTGCCTTCTGGGGCCTGGCTTCCAAGGCTGAGTGCCTGGAGAGGTACTGCTGCTCTGGGTTAAATGTACATTAGTTTTGGAGGGTAAGGCATTTGGCCCCCCGGGACCCCAGCATGCCAGACCCTCACTTGGGTCGGGCCCTTGACTCACCACCCACCTGTACACAACACTCCTGAGATGGCCGACCGCCTTGCTTGCTCAGTGTCTGCGGCTCCCAGAGCTGTCCCCACGCGGACACAGACCGCGATGCTGAGCCCCATGGGAATCTGGGTCAGACATATGAAGGTAGCTGTCAGCAGGGCCACCTTCCAGTTCCTGAGACGAGGTGGGATGCCGACTCAAGAAGAGACCAAGACAGGGAGACAGTGAAGCGGGCTGGATAGAGGAGGGGACATTTGTCACTGCAGATGGAAGGATAGTGAGGTCTGAGGTGGGAGGTGGCATGGGGGGGGGCACTCCAAGAGACCTACAGAATCATTCCCTTACCAATCCCATCCATCCATCCCACCAGTGACCTCATGGGAATGCTTGGAGCCAGCGTCCTGACAGAAGTCCACAAGGAAAGGAGTTTTAAAAGAGTGGACGTGATTTTATGTCTACCAGAAAAACTCAGGGCAAGAAAACAAAATTGCTTAAGGATTCAGGAGTCAGGCAGGTCCTGGGTGGCTGTGGGGTGGAGAGGGGTGTTGGAACTGTGGTAGGGATTTCGACCTCCTTTTGTTAGAAATCAGTAAGTCAAGCATTCAGATTCTTATGTGGAATCTCCCAGTTTGTAAAGGGATGCTAACCAATCGTTAACAACTCTACTGTCGTGTGTAAGCTCAGGGTTCAGTCAGCTAGGTCCTAGGTCTGATGGCAGCGGGGACCTTACCACAAGGCACCTCACAGCCCTCCGGAGAGGTCTCCAAAGGTCCCTCAGGACACAAGGGTGCCCTGTGCAGTGACAATCTACTCCTTGCCCACAACACCCCCTAGTGAGAGGCGGACCCCAAGGGGAGGGTTTGTGAAGTGCTTACCATGTATGTCACTGTGGACACCTCGTATATGATGGCCTGGGCAGAGAGGTCTAACACGCTGAGTAGGCCTGTTGGGACGAGGGGTGAGGGAGAGCAGAGGGGCATAACATTGAGCCATTAGTGGTGGCCGATGCGGGATCCAGGTCTCAGGTCACATGCCATCTGTTGCTCTACCTACTGGGGAGGATCCCTGAGACTCGGGACTGACACCATGCTTCTCTACTCTGGGGACAAAGAGGTTTCAGCCTGCTCAGGAAACCCTGGGCCAGCTGCTTTTATAGAGTATCACCTAGGCTACCCCTCTCGGGGACAGAGGTGTCTTTAAATAAGAGACGGACCAAGGTCAAGCTCTAGTCCTGCCATCAGTTTGCTGGGTAACTTTGGACAATTTCTCTCATTCTTGGGGCTCCATTTTCTTTTCTGTAAACAGGGCCACGGATTAGACGTCGGTTCTACGGGTTGTTCCAGGCCAGGATTTGTGAGTTTCATATCAGCTATGCTCATTTCTATGATAAACACATGAGGAGTGGCAGGTGAGGGCCGCAGACCCTCCGGCCTGATTCATTCCTTCCCTGGCTCCTTCATCCACTCAGCTGGCTCTCACAGAGACCAGCCTTATGCTGGGCCATGCTGGGGACCCCGAGTTCGAAGGTGGGAGGTACAAAAGGCACAGAGCTGCCGTGGAGGGAGTGGGGCTCCTAGCCCAGCAGAGTGATCCAGGGGAGCATCGGACAGATTCAGAGTTATACTCAGAAGTCTGCTGATTCCTCGTCTAGGGCAGGGGGCTTCTGGGCTGGGCAAGCTGTCGATACATGACACCCCAGCCTTCGCTCTTCCACGTACCCATGAGGAGGCTGCCGATCTCGTAGGCCCACCACTCGATGCACATCATGAACATGCTGGGGACAGCCAGAGAGAAGAAAGGACCCCACTCCTGCAGGCACTGGCTGGACCAGCCTAGGAACAGAAGCCTGAGAGATGAGCAGCGGTCACCCACAAAGAAGACACCCACCGCCACCCGGATTGGAGGCCCAGGAACTTGTCACTCTTCACAGAAGAAATGGGGGACGGATGGCCCTGGAGTTGGGGTTGGGGTGGAAGGAGGGGGATGCAGGCACAAGATAGAGGCGCTGAGCAGAAGCAGAGCCAGGTGATGGGGTGGCTCAGGACCAGGAAGGGACATTGGTGTCGATCCATGTCCTTCTTCACGACACCAAGGAGCCTCAGGCACTATCCTCCCCTCCCATCTGAAAATCTTGAGTGCTAGTCTTCGTCGTAGTTGTTGGAGGGTAACATGAGGTCAAGGAAGAAAAATGGACTTTCACAGCAGTGCAGGCTGGGAGAGGACTCCATGCCCCCAGCCAGGAGTCTTAGAGGAAAACCGTATTCAATAATCAGACCAACGTAATGCTCAGATCCCAAGACCTGGGATCCAACAGGCATGGGTTGAAGTCCATGACTTCATTCAGGGCCTCTGACATGTTGGACAAATGATTTATCCTCTCTGTGTCTGTTTCCTCAATGCAGAATGGGAAGAGTTAAATAAGGCAAGGAATGCCAAGCACGCCACATGCTGCTGAGACCTAGGATTCTGTCTGTATTATTTGTTGTTGTTAATGTGCCATGGAGTCGATTCCGACTCATAGCAACCCTGCACAGAGTTTCCAAGGCTGTAAATCTTTACGGGAGCAGAACGCCTCATCTTTCTCCCGCAGAACGGCTGGTAGTTTCGAACTGCTGACCTTGAGGTTTGCAGCCCAAGTCGTAACCACTACGCTACTAGAGCTCCTTGCCTGTATTATTACTAGGATCAAAACTGTAAAATGCTCACTGGGCCAGGTTTGTCTGGTGAATCCCCATCAGGACGCTCTACCATTGGGGCATCGGATGGGATAGGTCCTGGACCTTCAGGGATGTGTGTGCTGAGGGGTAGAACAAAGGGAAAGGAGGATGGAGACAAGGTCCTCCATCTGGAAAGTGTCATTGCCCACCTTCTACTCAAGTACGTTTGAGGAGGGCCCGTGCCAGCTACCTGCCCATGTTTCCAAGTGCAGCTTCTTGAGCACAATATAGAGGAAGAGGAAGATGGTCTGCAGGAACTGAGAGATGGTGTTGGCATAAGCAGAACCTCTGGAAAGCAAGCAAGACAGGCTGTGGCTGACGGCCAAACAACAGTCCCTGGCTCTCCTCCAAAACCCTCAGCAGTCTTCCTGTGTGGCGGGAGCGGCTTTCCTGATGACCACTAACATGGGGGCAGCAAGGAGGTACAGTCATGGCCTGGACAGGAGCCACATCCTTGGCGTCGACCCTGCCCATTAGCCTGGAGATCTTTGGACACATTAGCCGGGAGATCAGCGCCACCCAGGCAACAGTTCTACCTTCTCATGGGGAACACCCTGCAAGCCCCACACTTTTCAGTATCTCCTGGTGGACTAGTTCCAGAAGATGGTGCAATGGTCCCTCCCCCATATCTTTCATGGGGTGTGGTCCCTTAGCAGAAGTACCACAGGGTACCTGAGGACCAGCAGGCCCCCATCCCTTGGCCCTTCCCAACTTCAAGATAACACAGCAACCTCCAGCAAGACCTTGCTTTGGTGAAGCAGTGGCAGAGACTGCCTTCAGGCTGCAAGGTGAGGCCCAATGGGCAGTACTCCCTGAACAAGCCCTTCACCCCCACCCCCAGGCCCTGTGCCCATGGCAGGAGCTGCTCACCTGACCCCCAAATTCAGCACAGAAACTAGGGTGTAGTTGGCCAAGGCATTGACACAGTTCCCCACAATGCCGCTGAGGACTTCCGGCCAGATGATCCCCTGAAGTAAATGAAGTTGGGGTACATGTTATTTCTGTTCCTTCAATGCAAGGACTTCCAAACAAACGTGTGGGTAGGACTGACGAAATGTGACCAAGCCCAGATGTGTCAGCTTTGTAGCAGGCTGGGGACATGCTGCTTCTTGCTGGTCAGGACATGGGATAGCAGATTGAAAGTGACCTGGGACATTCTCTTTTGAGGCCCCGGCTCACAGAGGGTGGACAAAGGGGACGCATACAAGTGTCCATCCTGTCTCACTTAGTTGGAATCACGCAGGTGTCCCTTGGCAGCCCGAGGAGTGTGCTGTGTTGGGAGGGAGCCTCCCCTCCCGTCAGGGACCTGTACCTGGTTCTGCAAATATTTTGCCATCAGGCAGTAGAGAAAAATTGCCTATATAAAAAAGAAACAACAAAATCAACCAACAACAACAGATCACAGGCATTTTTTCCCCAGGCCATAGATACCCAAGTTTGGTGGCCGTCTGGGATCCAGCTCTGCAGGCAGAGCCCCGGGTTCTAAGAGGACAAGTGGGACTTCCCCCAGGGAGTGGGCACTCTTCTCAGTTTAGGAGGGTGATGAAAAGGGGAAGCGGACTGGGGATGCTCAGACAAGCGTCCACTGATGCCGAAGTCTCCAGGCCATGCTGGACACATACATGTTGCTTCTTGCTGGTCAGGACAGGGGGCTGCAGATTAGAAATGACCTGAAAGAAAGGCTTAGAGATCTCCTTCCAAAAAACTCAGCCACGGAAAAGCCCACAGAACACAGATCTACACTGACACACATGGGGTCCCATGAACCAGAGCCAACTTGACAGCAACTGATAATTATACACGCCCAGAGTTAAGATTGCCAAGTGCTTACACAACAGATCTTGGCACATTTAAGCATTCCAGGTGTTCCAAGCGTTAGGCAAGTATTATGTAAATATTATTGTTACTGTTGTTGTTAAGCTTTCAAGTCAGTTCCAGCTCATAGCGACTCTGTATAGGGCTTCTGAGAAACTGCTGATGGATTTTGAACCACCGACCTTGCAGGACCTTGTGATTAGCTCTATCAGTCATTGTAATTATTGTTAGTGGCAGTTCAATTTTGCAGCATCATTTTATGGAAGGACTTTGCTTTATTTCATAAGAGAGAAACTATGATGATATCTTTATGGGTGTTTCCCCCGATCCAGCTTCAGTGATCCTGTTTGACAAGATACCACCATGTTGGTCTGAAGAGTCGAGTATGACTTATAGGAAACCAGTTTTTCAGGTGATTAACATAAGATACTGAAGAAATCTGTAGCTGCCTGGGCCCTAAAGAGACCATTACATGTGGCTGGGGTATACTCAGCCAGGGCCTCAGCCCACTTCAGCTTCTCCTTGACACAGTCTCTTCTCAGTTCCATCCTCACACACTTCGCCTCTGCGGAGATGGAAGATGAACATGGGCCATCTATAATCAGCACCCCCAGAATCAGCCGACATCGTTACATTACAAAAAGTCAAATAGTGTAGCATGGATTCTGCCTGCCATCCAAGTCTCTGCATCAGACTCCAAAGCCCAGAAACTGACCCAAACATAGGATTTGTGTATTAGCTTAGCATTTAATACATTAATGGAGAAGGAACAGACTATTCAATCATCCGTGCAAGAAAAAAGTTTAAGTTTAAAATTTTTAAGTTTTAAAAGTATTGAAGTCTTAGCTGTAAAAATAGATACCATAAGAGTTCAAATAAATGAATAAAATATCGTTAAAAAAGAGTTCAAAGAAAATATAGACAAATAACTATATAATCTTCCAATGGGATAATTCTTTTCAAGCTCATCAGAGATAGATATCATAAAGAAAAGGACCTGTAGACCCAATTATATACACAATAAAAGTCTTTAAATAAAAAAACCTAAAGAAGTTAAAAAGCCAATGACAAACTGAAAAATATGGGTAGCATTTATGAAAAAGGGTTAAGGTGTATAGAACAAAGGATATAATTGCTGATGTCAGATGGATCTTGGCTGAAAGCAGAGATTAGATTACAAGAAAAGATGTTTACCTATGCTTTATTGACTATGCAGTGCCAATAAACCACAGGTAAATATTGTGTGGATCATGACAAGCTATGGACAACAATGAGGAGAATGAGTATTCCAGAACACTTAATTGTGCTCATGAGGAACCTGCACATAAACCAAGAGGCAGTTGTTCAAACAGAACAAGGGGACACTGAATGTTTTAAAAATTAAGAAAGGTGTGTGCCAGGGTTGTATTCTTTCACCATACTTATTCAGTCTGTGTGCTGAGCAAATAATCCGAAAAGCTGTGTTCTATGAAGAAAAACATGGCATCAGGAGTTGAGGAAGACTCATTAACAACCTGAGTTATGCAGGTGATACAACCTTGCTTGCTGGAAGCAAAGAGGACTTAAAATATCTACTGATGAAGATCAAATATGACAGCCATCAATATGAATTACACCTCAATGTAAAGAAAACAAAAATCCTCACAGCTGGGCCAATAAACAGCATCATGATAAATGGAGAAAAGATTGAAGTTATCAAAGACTTCATTTTGCTTGAATACACAACCAAGATGCATGGAAACAGCAGTAAAGAAATCAAAAGACATTTTGCATTAGGCAAATCTGCTGCACAAGACCTCTTTAAAATGTTTAAAAGCAAAGACGTCAGTTTGAGGACTAAGGTGCGCCTGACCCAAGCCATGGTATTTTCTATAACATCAAAAGCAAGTGAAAATTGGACAGTGACTAAGGAAGCTTGTAGAAGAATTGACGCGTTTGAGTTCTGGTGTTAGAAGAGAATATTAAAAGTGCCATAGACTGCCAAAAGAACAAACAAATCTATGTTGCAAGCAGCAAAGCCAGAGTGCTCCTGGGAAGCCAGGGTGGCCAAACTTTTTCTCTCATACTTTGGGCATAGTATCAGGAGGGACCAGTCCCTGGGGAAAGATATCATAGTGGAGGTTCAGAGAAAAAGAGGAAGACCACCAACGAGATGGATTGACACAGAGGCAGCGATGTAGTCAAATACAGCAATGATTGTGAAGTTGGCACTGGAGTGGGCAGTATTTCATTTTGTTGCACATAGGGTCACTATGAGTTGGTACTGACTTGATGGCACATAACAATGAAGATTGAATAAGCATAGTACAAGCACATAACCCTGGCATAAACCATTCCTCATTTTAAAAGACTCAGTGTCCCCTTGTTCTTTCCAACGCCTGCCTCTTGAGCATAATTAAGTGTTCTGGAATTCCTCACGAGTACAATTAAGTTCCTCATGAGTACAATTAAGTGTTCCGGAATTCCCATTCTTCCAAATGTTGTCCACAGTCTGTTACAATCCACATAGCTGAATACCTTTACATAGTCAATAAAACGCAAGTCAACATTCTTCTGTAGTCTCTGCTTTCAGCCAACATCCATCTGATGCCAGCAATGATACCCCTCATTCCATATCTTCTTCTGAATCCAGCTGGAATTTCTGGCAGCTTCCTGTTGATGGACTGCTACAATCATTTTTTAAATTATCTTCAACAAAGTTGTACTTGTATGTGATGTTAAAGATATTGTTCAACTATTTCCGCATTCTGTTCCTCTACATTCTAAAGTAAGTTTCAGAGTCTCTTCTGACATCCATTTTGGTCTTTTCTTTCTTTCCTGGATTTTTAATGACCTTTTGCTTTCTTTATGCCTGGTGTTCTCGATGTCATCCTTCAACTCTCTGGTTATTGGTCATTAGTGTGTAACAAATGCATCAAACATTTACTTGAGATGATTTCTAAATTCAGGTGGATTATACTCAAGGTCATATTTTAGTTCTCATGGACTTGTTTGCTTTTTCTTCAGCTTCAACCTGAACTTGCATATGAGCTATTGATGATCTCTTCCATACTCAGTCCCTGACCTTGCTTTGGCTGATGATATGGAATTTTTCCATCATCTCTTTTCATAGATGTAGTCAATTTGGTTCCTATCTATTCCATTGGTGAAGTCCATATGCAAGTCCATTGTCGAAAAAAAAAAAAAAGGTATTTGCAATAAGTAAGTTCTATTACGTAATCTCCAGCACATTTTCTAACTACAGAGCCTTCTTCTGTTTTTCCAACTTTCACAATCCAGTCACCAGAAATTATCAATGCATTTTGATATGCATGTTTGATCAATTTCAGATGAAAGAGGTTGGCAGATTTCTTCCGTTTCATCCTTATTGGCTTTTTAGTGGTTTGTGTGTCCATTTGAATAATAGTCTATTAACTGGTCTTCCTTGATGATTTTTTGGTTAAGTGCTATAGAGTCGGTTCTGACTCATAATGACTTTGTTTTGGGTTTCTGGGGCTGTAAATCTTCACAGGAGCAGAAATCCTCATCTTTCTCCCATGGAGCTGCTGGTGGGCTCGAACCATTGATCACATGGTTTGTGCCAGTGTTGATCCAACAGAACCCCCTTGTAGGTATATGGATATTATCCTATCACAGACAGCATTGACCTTCAAGGCAGATCTTAAAATGCTCTTTTGATGGTGACTGACATCATTTTGTCATTCCTGGCATGGTAAATCATATGATTGCCCATTTCAAAATGGCCAATCCCAGTCCATTTCAGAACCTAATGCCTAGGATATTGATATTTATATGTTCATTTCATTGTTGACGACTCCCAATTTTCCTTGATTCATTCTTTTTCCATGCTGTGTCCCAGTTATTAATGGAGGTTTGCAGCTGTTTCCTCATTTTGAGTTTTACCCCATCAGCAAATGCAGGTCCTGAAAGCTGTGCTCTCTCCTTGTCACTAAGGTCAACTCTACTTGAAGAAGCAGCTCTTCCTCAGGTGTATTCTGAGCGTCTTCCAACCTGAGGGGTTCATTGTCCCGTGGCAGACAATATTTCTCTGCTATTTATAATGTCCTCTGTGGCTAACCTTTCAGAAGTGCTCTGCCTCTCCTTCTTCCTAGTCTCTCTTAGTATGGGAGCTCAGCTGAAACCTGTCCACCAAGGGTGCCCCTACTAGTATTGAAAACACAGCTGGGCATCGCTTCCAGCATCACAGCACTGCACAAGCCACCGCAGTGTGGCAGAGTGACAGGCGGTTGTTTATAACAGTGATACTGAAAACAATGTAAACATCCAGCAACTGCACTGGACCGCAAAGTCAGTTTGAACTGCAAAGTTGGCAGTTCAGACTCACCAGCTGCTCCTTGGAAATGAGTCGCTATGAGTTGGAACCGACTCCACGGCACTTAACAACAACAACCAAATAATGATGATGCAACTATATGGCGTTATTGTTTGTTGCCACCTGACCCAACAACAACATTTGAAGTTCCTATTGCAGGATGTTATTTAATCATATCATGAAACTAATGACATATTTTATGTAGGAATAAACAGGCTAGAATACAAATAGACATAGTGAAGGTATTTCACATGAGTAGTGTATATGCATGTATTTGACCATACACATCCATGAACAGAAAGAATCCTGGAGAGACATATCACCACATGTTCTCTGGGAGTGTTAGGATTGTCAACAATCCATTGCCATGCAGTCCATTCTGACTCACGGTGACCCCGGGTGTTACATTATAGATTTGCTCCACAGGGTTTTCTTGACTGTAATCTTTATGGAAGAAGCGAGCCCTTTCTCCCACGGAGGTGCTGGGTAACTTTAAACCATCAGCCTGTGGGTAATCAGCCAAGTGCAGAACTTCTGCACAATCCAAGGACCTTGGTCGGATTACAGATGATTTGAAAATTTTCATCCCCACACTTTCCAAATTTTCTCTAATACACAGTTTTCTCATCGGAAGAGCGGCTGTATTATTTGTTTTAAATCTGATTTGCAGTGACTGGAATCATAGGCTGGAATCCTAAACTCCTATTCTACCAATTCCATCTTTCCTGTGGTTGAGATGTGCTTCATGTATAGGGTACAAAGGCCATAAATCAGACGATGTTATTGTTGTTAAGTGTCTTTGAGTCCGTTCATTGCCACCCCGTATAGGGTTTCTGAGGAGCAGCTGGTGGATTTGAACCACCAACGTTGCAGTTAGAAGTCCAGTGCTTATCCTATAGCACCACACGAGGAAGTTAGATGAGGATAATCCCAGCCTCCTCCTGGCTCAGCAGAACAAAAAGCCCAGAGATAAGGGGACACTTACGGGAAGTGCTGGGATGAAAATAGTCACGTAGTCCTGGGTTAATCTGCCAGAGAAGGAGAAGCAGCAAGCTGACTGAGGTGACCCAGGGCAGGCAGGGCCTTCTCAGCACTGACCTTCCTGAGTGAGGACCCCAGGGGCACCCGTGCTTGGAAAAAGCTTTCATCAGTCCTTCCTGAACTCAGCCACCGCATGTGAAACCTCAGCAGTCAGGGGCTGACGCCACCAGGTGCTAGAAGGGGACCAGAGTGCACCTGGGCTTTCTACATGTCGTTTGCAAGAAACCAAAAGTTACAGCCTATCAAGAAATAACCAAGAGAAGTGTATACAACGTCAAATGAATAAGGAGGCATCCCAACAAGCTGTTTTCAGGCTTTCACATTTAATAATAGCCCTGGTGTGGTGCTGCAAGATAATGCGCTGGACTGCAAGGTCAGTTTGAACCGCAAGGTTGGTGGTTGAAACTGCCAACTGCTTCTAGGAAACCCCATACAGGGTCGCTATGGGTCAGAAGCAACTAGAAGGCACTTAACAACAACAACAATTTGTAAATCATATGACATGGCCTCAGTTCTCTTTTCCTAGGGTGAACACGTCATTGCTTTAAAAAGTGTTTATGAAACTGTCAGGTTGTTGTAGTTGGTTATGGTTCATAATGACCCTATGTAGGGTTTCTAAGGAGCAGCTGGTGGGTTTGAACTGCCGACCTGTGATTCGCAGCCTAGTGATGTGGCTACAACGCGGCACCAAGAATTCAAGACACAAATGCAAATCCCTAGGTATTTCTCTCCGTTTGTCACTCATCTGCTCCCTGCTGGTCACAACTGGCACAGCATGCCATAGCATCCCTATAGATGCTGTGCACTTGGGACCATTATGTTGCCTGGAAGAGTGGGGGCCTGGGAGGCGGGGTGCCACGTTTCCCTGGATCTCCCGCAGTCCCAGAATCCTGGGATTCCAGCAGGAGCGAGCTTACCTGGACACGGCCCGGTCCTGCCGGAGGAGCAGCAAGAGCTGTTCAGTGTTCAGGAAGAGCGCCCAGCAGGGGAAGCAGGAGAGAAGCAAGATGAGCGTGCCTCTCTGCAGGATGACGCCCACGTTCGTCTTGTTGTGGCTGCCAAAGCTCTGCAAAACCAGGTGGAGTCAGCGCTGCTTATCTCCACTCGCTAAGGGGGGTGGGGGGAGCACCGAAAATCCTGGCCCTGCCTGCCACTGGTCCAGGGGCTGGAGGGGAAGTTGTTCCAGGTGTGTGACAGCCTAGCACCAGGTGGGTATTGTTAGTTGTGGTCTTGTGGACTCTGACTAGTGACAACCACATGTGTGCCGATTAAAACTGCTCCACAGGGGTTTCAAGGCTGTGACCTTTCACAAGCCGATGGAAAGGCCTGTCTTCCAAGGTGCCTCTGAGTGGGTTTGAACACTTAAACTTTTATGTCACCCAAGCTCCATTTTCCCAAAGTGCACCTCCAATTACAGCCCACGAGATCGCCTGCTCATGGAATTATGGTTGTAGTTGTTAAGGGCCATCAGCCGGTTCCGACTCATAGCAACCCTGCGTATGGTTTCCAAGGAGCAGCTGATGAGTTTGAACTGTCGACCTTGCAGATCAAACTGACCATGTGGTCAGTGCTTATCCTACAACCATATGAGGGGCTGTTTACACGTCTGACTCGGGTTCCATTGCAGCCCATTTATCTCATGCACAGCCTCAGCCATCTCTCAGTGAAGGTTTGGGTATTACAACGATGCTGAGCAGAGTTCAGCAGAACATACAGACAAAAATGGACGAGGATAAAGGTTTAACCATCTACTTCTAAAAATCAGCCAGTGAGCAGATCACAATGGTCTGATCCTTAGCTGATCACAGAGATGGTGCAAGACCCAGAAACTTTCATTATGTTGCGTATGATTCGCCATAAGTCGGGCAGGTAACAAACCTAGTCCCATGTCCTTTCACTTCTCACCCACTGTTCTTCAGTAGTGCATGGTGAAGATGGTGTTCTTCATTCCAAAGCTAAGGTCCATAACAAGCCAGGAGCTACATCCCGGCAATACTGCCCTGGTGTCGGGGACCATGGACCCTGAGGGCCAAGGAAGTGACCTCCTGACATACTGGGTTCACATGGACCCTGAGGGCCAAGGAAGTGACCTCCTGATGTCCCAGGTTCACATGGACCTGAAGTGTCCTCCTGACTTTTTTTTTTTTTTTTGATCAACACCACAGTTTATTTGTAAACATGTTTATGTATCAATAGTCAAATTGACAGCACTTTCATACACTTCATTGTATAATATTAATATCATACCAGAAACAATTCACTGTACTCACTTACAGTTTGATGCTTTAAAAATCTTTAAATATAAACTGTGTTTCTGAAACACTGAACATAAAACAGAAACATAGTGGCAGAGAAAATGAAAAACATTATTAGAAACCAACATGCTGGTGAACTTGAACCACCGATCTTGCAGTTCATAAGGCTCTGTAGTGTGCCATCTCAACCCTCAGAGCCATGCCAGGACTGACAAAAGCAGCCTTCCCATTAGAAGAGCCGTCAGAGGAAACAGTTAAACCTCCATCAAGAGGTTTAGCACTGTAGGCAGAGAGAAAAATGACTTTTTGAGTCTTTAAAAATTGTAACAAAAGATTTTTTGGCAAGTGAAACAAAATTATGTAGGTTTCTAATAATGTTTTTCATTTTCTCTGCCACTATGTTTCTGTTTTATGTTCAGTGTTTCAGAAACATAGTTTGTATTTAAAGATTTTTAAAGTATCAAACTGTAAGTGAGTACAGTGAATTGTTTCTGGTATGATATTAATATTATACAATGAAGTGTATGAAAGTGCTGTCAATTTGACTATTGATACATAAACATGTTTACAAATAAACTGTGGTGTTAAAAAAAAAAAAATGTCAGGAGGACACTTCCTTGGCCCTCAGGGTCCATGTGAACCCAGTATGTCAGGAGGTCACTTCCTTGGCCCTCAGGGTCCACGGTCCCCGACACTCTGGGAACCCACTTTGTGGCCCACAGCAGCCTGAATACCCCCCTCTGGGACACAGGCAGGAAGGCCCCTTCCTGTGCCCTCAGTGCCTGTCACCTGACACATCTAAACATCTTGCTGGCATGGGGGGGGCAGTCAGTGGAGGGGTGAGAGGAAGTGAGTGGACCATGTTAAGGTTCCTTTTTTCTCTCTTTGGTGATCTCTACTGGGACATCAAGCCAAAGACTACTGCTATGTCTTTGTTCTTCATGGTTCCTCGCAACAACTTGCCAATGCTATCTCTGCTTTGATCTTTGATGGAGATGGGCAGCTGTCCCCAGGGTCTGTCTGCAGGACTATGACTCAAGGTCCAGTGGGAGACAAAGAAACCTTCAATGGTCCTACTGTTCTTGCAGCATTTATAGGAATCGCTCTTGCGTTGCCCAGCCACCTGCCCACTTTAGGGATCTCTCCTACCTGGGACATCAAGGTGTCACATGCCGAGGCCAAGCCGAATCCCACGGAAACTCCACAAACATTGACAAACTGGAGTCGCTCACAGGAGAAAACACGAGAATGTGTCAGGTTCAAAGTTAGGAGAGGACCTTGTGTCTGGAGTGACATCAGGGTGATTGGGCCAGAAATGGGGCCAAGACCTTCGTTCTGGCTGTCCTATCTGGCTGTGCCTTGGCCCAAACTCTCCCCACCTCTAACCCTGGGGCCCCATCTGTGGACTGCATCAGTCAAATCAGATGGTCCAAGTCACCTGCCCACCCCACCCCACCCCACCAATCAGTATTAGGCTTTCCTTGGGACTGCCAAGTACTCACAGCCACTGCAAGGGTCACCGATGCCAACTCCACCTTGCCCAGGTGCCCGCAGAATACCGAACTCACCACATAGATCAGGAAGGTCAGCACCTGGAACAGGAACTGAGAACAGCCCCACGTGTAGGCATTCCCACTGCCCAGATCGGCCTCTTGGCCCAGGAAACACCCCAGGCACCCTCAGCGCTCACAGCCCAAAGCCCCTCCTTGAAGCTTGTTGTGTCGTGTGCCGTTGAGTTGGTTTCAACTCATAGGGTTCCTGAAGCTGTAAATCTCTAGAGCAGAAAGTCGGTTAACCCTGCAGTTAACTGCCCAACTCGTAAACCTCTACACCATTAGAGCTCCTCAAGACTGGTGGACAAGAATCATCCCACCTCTGCCTTGTACCAGCAGGTCTCTCCGAGGGACCCTCATTTAGAAACCCACCACAAACACTATCACCCACTGGGCAAACTCCCTTTACAGAATCAGACCTGAACCTTTCACAGTGTGATCCAGGCTTGCAAGGAGACAGGGCTGGAAGCAAGGAGATCTGGATCCTGCTCGCATCCCACCACCAGCCACCAGCAGCAGTGGGACCCCGGACTTCTGTTTCTCCCCTAAAACTGTGGTAGCCCATGGGAAGCACTTTGCACTGTGCTTGTTACACACAAGCTTGCCACAAATATTGTATCCAGCTCCTGGTATGGTGCTGTAGGATCAACACTGGACTATGAACCATAATGTTGGCAGTTAGAACCCGCTAGCTGCTCCTCAGAACCCCTATATGGGTCGCTATGAGTTGGAACCAACTTGACAACAGTTAACAATTGCTGTTAGGATTATAGTAACATGGGAGATTTTGATCAGGTCCTATTAATAAAGAGTGAAATTAAATATAAACAACAGTTATTTCCAGGTGGTTAAATTAGAGATGGAGTTTTTTCTTCCTATTGACTTTTTTTTTTTTTAATGTTTTATTGTGAATTATGTGATAGTTTATATGGCAGAACATTAGCTTTACATTCATCCTGTCGTATATCATTTCACTGCCATGGTTACAATACCCTCCATGCATCATCAACCAACCAAAAGGTATATCCCGCAAGCCTGCCCACCCCCCACACAGCCCCTCTCCCTCTCTGGGTCTAAAGTCCCCACCCACTCCATCTCTCCACATCATCATCTCTGCCTCCATCTCTGGCATCACTGCTTCTCAGGGTAGGGTCCCACTCTCTACTCTTCTCCCTTGATGGTCCCAGGGACCTCTGCTCCTAGACTGAAAAGTTAATCACTCCCCTCTTTGCTACAAAACATCGACCTTTACATTTCCAACCCTCACAATCAGTCCTGGTAACAATCATTCACTATTGTATCACAAGAGACCTGTCTACATCTGCTTTCATCAGCCCCGCCCAGACAGATTGGATACTAATCAGTGGAGATTCTGCCTTCCTCTGCACCCTCTGGATCTAGGCTCCCTCTTGAAAGCTTGTAAGCCAGTCATTTCTTGCCTTTGTAGCACCCCCATTTTGTGTAGCCAATGTCCAAGTTGGCCATCCCTGTCTACCCTGTGTATGGAGGGGGTGGCAATGATCCTCGCTGTAAAAATTTGTTCCTTCTTTTGAGCTACTACATCCATAGGTGTAGGTCAAGTTTATCAAATTGTATCAGGTTACTCTTTTTTTTCCTCTTCTTTCTTCTTCTAGTTGAGCTCTGATCATCCAGTCATTGAAGCCAGGTCAAGTGGGTATTATCTGCAAGTGTGGGTGTTCTTATGCATATGCCCTCTATTCTTATCAGCTGGATGCTTCACTTTCCACTCTAGTCCTCTGTGGCTATGTCACTGTGGCTATGTCACAGAGTCCCCAGGTCTTGCCACACTGCTGGCCAACCGGGTCTCCAGCTGGGTTCACAGGAGTCTATTGAGCGTTGTAGGTCTTAACTCGCAACTTCATTGCTGTTTTTCCTTCACTTCCCCTTATCAGTGATGAACATGGTCACCAATCAGAGCATGTATTCCCACTGAGTCTGAGTCTTGGAAGGGGGTTTTCCCTGAGGGAATCTTCCTATTGACTTTTGATATTGTCTGAAGTTTTTAGAGATATTTATTTATTACCCCTATAACCCTGTACAGGGTCGCTATGGGTCAGAACCGACTCAATGGCACTTAACAACAACAACATGATCAGAAATGGAGTCTTAGTATGGCGCTGTAGAATAAGCATTGGACTACAAGGTCAGTTTGAACCTCAAGGTCAGCAGTTCAAACTCACCATCCTTTCCTTGGAAATCCCATACCGGGCAGCTATGACTCAACAGCACTTAACAACAATACCAACAACAAGATGAGAAATATAAGACTTTTTTAACTTGGAACTAGGAAGGGTAGAAGATTCATCCTCTCCTGTCGGAGAGGCCCAGAGTCTCAGTCCTCTTACAATCTTTTATATGAGCTTTGCTATGACTTCTCAGTCCAATCTGAGAGGGGTTGGGCACATCTGGCCCCCTGCCACCCAGGCACTGTCCCTGGCTTTGAGGGGCCAACCCACTGTCACCAGCTCGGGGTGTGGTGCAGATTGGACGGTGTCTTGGGGGAATGGTGTGAGCAGTCCCTGAGATATTCCTGTGTCCTATCTGGACATCACCCTCCTGCCCCTTCAACCCAAATGGCCCCCCAACCCCGCCTCCTCACCAAGGGTCCAGCAAGGACAAAGAGCTTCCGTGCCTCCACTCCAAAGCCCACGGGGAACAACCTGAGGAGGGCAGGGCAGTAGCGCCAACGGACTGGAGCCCCCGTGTCCTGGAAGCTGTCCATCCCAAGTGGGGCTTGGTCACCCTGTGGGCCAGAGCTCTCTCCCAGACAGCTTTGCCCGACTAGCTAAGGTGCCCCTGACCACCACCCCGTGTCACCTTACAGCCTGGCTAATGAGTAAAAGATGGGGGTGGGGAGACGGTGAGGGAGACAAGTGGGCAGCCATGGCAACCTGTGGAACATCCTGCCTCCTCGTGGCTCTGCTAACATTCCCACAGCCCCAGCCAGAGTGAGACTGCCCCGAGGGGGCACAGGATAGAGTCACTCCATCCGGTGCCTGGTTGTGACTCCATCCGTCACCCAGACAGGAGGCCCTCAGGAGGAGGAGAAGGGCTTGAGCTGGTTTCCCCTGGCAGTGAGGAGGGATACTAGGGCCTCAGGTGGAGAATGCTGGGGAATGCCCTGCCTCCCAACTCCATCATAACGTCCATTAGAGATTAAGGGCTGAAACCCCAGGGAGGTGGGCAGCTTGCCAGGGTCACAGAACAGACAGAGACTCCATACCCTTGCCTGTGAGGGAGCGAGGGACAAATGGTCATGCTGGTTGTAGCATTGTTGTTGTTGTTAAGTGCCGTCGAGTCGGATCCGACCCATAGCGACCCTATACAGGGTTTCCGAGGAGTGACTGGTGAACTTGAACCACCAACCTTGCAGTTCAATCGGCTTTGCAGTCTGGCGCATTAACCCACAGCGTGCCTTGGAGTTTACATTTATGTATAAGGAGCTGTGGTTTAATTTCCTGCTGAGTGGGGCTGGGATTGAGGATAGGCACTGAGTTACTTGGAAGGATTTTCCTTGCCTTTAGTCTCAGGGAGTCCTGGAGTCTCACACACACCCTCCCCCCTCCTATTTTTTTTTTTTTTTTTTTAGTTTTTATGTGAATTGAATGATAGTTTACATGAGGGAGCATCAGTTTTACACTCATCATTTCATTGCAATGATTACAATCTCCTCTGTGCATCATCATTCAACAGTATTTGCTCCTATTCCCTCTGGGGGTTTTGTTGTTGTTTGGGGGGGTGGGGTGTACACAAAAACACTCAGGAATATATAATCATTTAAAAAACAAAGGACACATTCTGCAAGCCTGCCCCTGGCCACCAACACCTGGCTGCCAGCACACAGCCTCTCTCTTTCCATGAGTCCAGAGTCCTCAGCTGCTCTCTCTCTCTCCATGCCTTCATTTCTGTCTCCATCTCTGGTGTCACTGCTTCTCTGGATAAGGTCATGCATTTTGCTTGTGTTCTTTTCCCTCGATGGGCCTAGGGTTCTCTGTTTACAAGATTAACTACTCCCCAGTTTTTGTTACAAAACTTCTACCTTTACAATTGTGACAGTCACTATTAGTCATGATAACAACCCCATCTCCTTTCAGCAGATCCATCTAGACAAGATGAAAACTATTCAGTGGGAATTCTACCTTCCCCCACACACTCTTAAACTAAACTCCGTCTTGAAAACTTGTAAGCCAGTCACTTTGTGCCTTTATAGCCCCCACTTTAGGCAGCCAATGTATAAGTTGCCTGTTCCTATCAACCCTGTGTACAGAGGGGATATGTTTGATCCTTGATATGAAGACTCTTTCCCTCTCAGTATTTTGAGCTACTACATCCATAAGAATAGGTCAAGTGCATCAAATTGTAGCAATTTACACTTGTTTCCTTTATCTTTTATCTTCCTCTAGTCGAGTTCTGATCATCAAGTCATTGAATGATCACTAAATGCAAGTTGAATGAGCACTAAGTACAAGTTTGGGTGTTCTTGTGTGTCTCCCCTCACTTCACACCAGCTGGGAGCTTTGCTCTCAACTCCAGCCTACTGTGGCTATGTCCTTGTCCATGGGCTCAGGAATTCACAGGTCTCACCACACTTCAGACTAGCCAACCCCTCTTCTTCTCTCTCTCATCTCCAGGTCGACAGCAGTTTATGGACATGGTCAAACTCATCCCAGATCGTCATTGCTGCCTTTCCCCCACTTCCACTCCCCAGGAGACCAACATGGTCACCAGCAAGCTCACATGCCTGCTCATGTGTTCCCTTTGAGTTTCAGTCTTGGAGGGGGATTTATCCTGAAGGGATTTGATTGCTTGCCTTGATGGCTCCCCAGCGAACAACTTGCCTGTTCTTGTAGTAGCTCATGGCCCCTTTTGCACATGGCTGAGGCATGACTTGGCATGCCTGAAACGGCTCTCCCCTGTTCTCCATTTTGCCCATTGAGGCTGTCATTTGGTGTCCCAGTAAGCTCCTCTGTCGTTCAGGTTTCTCTCTCTCTCTTCTTCATCTGTGACCCCCTGACAGATGGCAGGGCAGTGAGGCTATGAGAGACTTAGACTGCTGCCCAACTTTGCTCCAGTCTGGATCCGAGTTCAGGGTGTGTGTTCAGCCGAGGAGAGGTGAGTAAGAGGAGCTATGAGGAGCAACTGCCGTCCCTTGTGCTTTTAGCTCAAGTGTGTAGCATTCAGGATTCCAATATTGACCGTTCTCAGAGCCATGTGGAGTGAGAGATCAGCTGTTCCTCAAAGGAAAGGATTCAGGACAAGCACAAACAAGAGATACCCACTACATTCCACCCCTTGACTACCTAGCACAAGCACACCCTTCCCCCACATGTGCAAACAGCCTTCTTTCCATACAAAGAATTCCCAAATGCTCTCACCTCACCTATGCAGTTATTTCACATCCAACTTTAGACACATTTGCCTTTTGTTCAGTAGGGGAAGAAGTGAAAGACGCAATCAGCCTCCACTAGATACGGTGTCTTATCTGAGTACGGTATCTTCCTGCTGTTCTGTTGAGTTCTTGTGATAGTATACAATGCAGAAAAACAGAACATTTAATTATTCAAAATTGAAAATCGCAGATTTATCTAATACTAACTGTGATCGTTAACGTTTTGTGTCAACTTGACTGGGCCAGGATTCTCAGTGGTTTGGCAAGTAAGACATGGTGTGGTGCTGAGGATAAGCACTGGACTGCTAACTGCAAGGCTGGTGGGTCACGGTTAGGGCTTCCTAGATTGTAAATCTTTGTAGGAACAGAAAGCTGCATCTTTCTCCCATGGAAGAGCTGGTCATTTTGAACTATTGACCTTGAGATCAGCAGCCTGACCCGTAACCACGATGCTACCAGACGCTCCTTCCCAGTATACATGGACACTGAAAAAGCTGGCTTGCTTCTTGCTGGGTCTGGAGCCTACATCTGGCTCATCATCGGACTTCCAGTTCATGGACTTGAGCCAGCGGCCTGCCATATTGCCTGCTGATTCTGGAAGTCTTCAGAAGCCTTCCATCTGGCCTGCTGACCTTGGATTCAGTCGCCTCTGAGGCCAGAAGCCTACTGTCTGACAGACAGCTTTGTGAATCAGGAAAAGCCTCCAGCTGGACATCTGACCCACAGATGTGGAACTTGCCTATCTCTAAAGTTCTGTGAGCCATTTCCTTGATATAAACTTCTCTCTCTCTCTCTTTCATATACACGTTGTTTTTAAATGTCATCAAGTTAGTTACAACTCAGAACTCTGTACAGGGCTTCTAAGAAGTGGTTGGTGTGTTTGAACCACCACCCTTGGGATTAGCAGTCCAGTGCTTATCTTACAGCTTTACTGGTTTTATTTCTGTAAAGAACCCAGCCTAAGACACCAGCAAAGAGAAAAGAGAAGAAAGTGTATTACCATTGCAATTATTATTATTATTATTATTATTATTATAATTTGAGGACGAAAAGGAGGAAGTGCAGGTCAAAAAAGAGGAAGTACAGACCAAAAGCTATAATATTCTAATTACAAAACCATTGCTAGTATTTGTATTCCATTCTTCCAATACATTTTCCATATTCTTCTGATCTTCATCCAGTCCTTACCTGGTTAGACATTCTCTTTCTAAATGGTGACTAAAAACCTTTTTATAGAAAACCAGCTGTGTTGTGTAAACCTGACTGTTCATAGATGATGGGACACTTGGCAAGAGCAGTGACCCCTTTAACAGTGGCTCCCACAGTCAGAAGCAATGTTGTGGGATCTCATGACAACAGAAGAGACCTTCAGTAATCCAGGCATGGTGGATTACTCTAAGTCTAGTGTTTATTTTATTTTATTTTATTTTATTTTATTGAGGGAAAACTCTCTCTCCCTCCAAGATGGGAGGAATACAGTCCAAGTAACCTGCCACATCATTCAAGACAGATTATCATTCTGGGTTAAGATTTACCAGAGCTGCTGACAAGTGGGGTTCAGCAGGGGCACTACACAGGTCGGCTCATCTTCCTTGGTGAAGTCCTTGGTTGAGCGTCTTCAAATTCATTCTTAGAAGTATTCCCTCAGGATTCTTATGATAGAAACAACCTGTTCGTACATTTTCTTCTGGGCGAAACCATTCTCTTCCACATTCTGTTTAGTGTGACAATCCCCAACCTAGGTGAATCAGCTCCTGCAGAGGAAGGGGGAATTGAATTGGTCCCTTTCCACTGTAAGGCAGTGACTACTCTCTCCAGCAAATGTGGCACAATGGTGACTATTCTTTTGAGGTTTGGGGGTTTGGGGATCTCCAAGTATCCCAAATTCTCCCAAACATTGACTTTCCAATTATGTCTCTAGTAATTTTCAGTACATGTCCCACTTCTAGAGTGATTGCATATCTAGCGGGGCATCTGCAAGCTTCAGACTCAGTCTCTGGGTTGGGTATCTGGGGATTCAGCCATGAGGAAACAGTTGTGTTTTTTCGGCACAGCGGCACACCGGCCCTGAGTATTATCCTGTGGCTGGATGAGAACTTTGACATTTTAGCCATTGCTTTTTCTTCCAGTTATTCAATTCTGTCTGAAGCAGCTTTGCCCCTACTCCTCTTTCCCCCCTCTACCACCTGCCCAGTCTTGCTCCGTGGGTGACCTTAGACATCATACCTGAGAGATTACTCTCAGTACAGGGCTACTAGCCCCCTAGAATGTGAAGGAAGACTCATGACTTTTCAGATGATAACATTTCCCAAGTTCTCCCACTTCCCTGAAGGGCTGCGGCCTACAACTCACTCTATTGTGCCAATTTGTGGGTCAGTTGTGGTTCATTGATGGAAACCACAGAAATGACTTGGGATGATGTCAGATGATAAAGGGACGGGTGGGAGCCAGGGATGGAGGAAAGAAGAAGGAAGAGAGGGAAGAAGGATGAAGGCTTAACAGCAGGTGATCTAGAAGAGACCTAAGCAGTAGCCTCAAGAAGGACAAAATCAGGACAACTCTGAACTATTGGGGTTTTAAGGGAGAGTACATCAGATGACTCAACCCCAAAGACCTTTAGTCACAGACACAAATTCCTGAAAGACTGAAACAAATGTCAACTTGTGATGGGCAGGAAAGAGTAGGGAGGCCTTTCCTCTGCTTGGTGTCACCGGAGGCTTGCCTGAGCTTAGACAGTCTTGACAACTCACTTGTGACTGGCAGTTGGTGATGGCCCTCATCTGGGAGCTGAAGTCACTGGCTACATGTTTTAATGTCCTTTTACATGATCATCTGTGCAACTTGGGCTTCCCACATCAGCTGTGGCTGAAAGGGAACATCTCAAAAGCCAAAGGGAGTCCCATCAGTCTTAAGACCCAGTCCTGTTGACTAGCCTGTGGTACTTCTACTAGGCTTGCCCAGACTTAAAGGGCTAGGGGGAAAAAAATCAACTTCACTTCCTCATGGATAGGTGACAGAAACCTCGCAGCCTCAAATTTACCACCCACAAATCTCCCTTCTTTCTATTTTTGTTCACTTCATGTTCTCCTCTTTCGTCTCTTCACTCCTGTCTCCTCTCTCCCGTCCCCTTACGCCCACCCCATGGATATGTCCTAAGAGACGGCAGAGCAGACAGGACTCCTGAGCTCAATGGTGAGGGACAGTTATGGGTTTGGGGAAAACTTCTTGTTGGACATTGGCTCCTCAGTGAGCCCTTGGTCCACAGAGCTCTCTGTTCATGAGGAGAAGTATTTTTCTCTCCTGTAAACACACCTCCCTTTAATCTCTACTTCTTCCTACTTCCTTCTTACCTGAGGTAGTGAACAGAGATTCAGGGTCACTTCATTTCTCTTCTCATTTTCCATTTTCTGCTGCTTCTCCAAGTGGTCTTGGGCCTGCCTCTCCCTGGTCCTCACAGGGAAGAAGAGCCCAAAGCTACAGGATCCTGGGAATGGTAGGATGTAGGGGTGAGGTAGAAAGGGGATGGAGTGGCATTGAAAGTGCTCAAAACACACACCTGGGTTCAAGGTGGTTTCCTGACCAAATGACAGTGGGTGGCCAGTCCCCTGACTCTCCACCGCTTCACTGCCCTGACAAGGCCTGTGGTTGTGCCATAAGTTCTCAGGGTGCCTCTTCCTATCTGAGGATTTAGCTGTTGCAGGAAGAAGGATGTGTATTTAAATATATGTATGAATCGGGCTGTGAACCGGAAGGTCAGCAGTTCGAAACTACCAGCTGCTCCGCGGGAGAAAGATGAGGCGATCTGCTCCCGTAAAGATTTACAGCCTCGGAAACCCTATTCAGGGTCGCTATGGGTCGAAACCGACTCGACGGCACTTAACAACAAACAACAACAATAGATACAACCAGGACTCCTGGTGTGGCGCTGTGGGTTAATGCACCAGACTGCAAAGCCATTTGAACTGCAAGGCTGGTGGTTCAAGCTCACCAGCTACTCCTCGGAAACCCTATACAGGGTCGCAATGGGTCAGAACCGACTAGACGGCACTTCACAATAACATAGATACAATGGACTCAACAGAACTGACTCAACATTGTTGTTGTGAAGTGCTGTCTAGTCAGTTCCGACTCATAGTGACCCTGTATAGGATTTCCAAGAAGCAGCTGGTGGGTTTGAACTGCCGACCTTGTGGTTTGCAGTCCAGTGCTGATCCTACAGCGCCACACCAGGAGTCCAAAATATATAACTGGGCCAGAAGCCACTGATCAGAAGTAACCTAGTCAAACTGGTGGCCTGGCACCCCTTGGCCACCCTGCTATGTGAAAGCTTGCCTAGAGTGGAGAGTTGCCTACAGGCCTCAGGAAGGTACATCATGTTAGGGAAGCACTTGCCCTTGGGCTCACCCACAGGGGACTGATTAATCCGATCCTGTGAGGTACAGCCTATGGTCAGGGCCTCTGTTAACCTTTCCTTGCTTGTTTATACTTCAATAGGCCTGAAGGCATTGGATTTGCTCTTAGCTGTGCACCCCCAGTGCAGTAGCGAATGCCCTCTCGCTCACTCCCTGATATCAAAGGCCTCCTCAGCCCTCGTGATGGCAAAACACCAAGTTCTCCACAGCGGAGGCTAAGGACTCTGGCCTCCCTGCCCTCAGCCTCCCATCCACCTTCAGGGCAAAGGTTAACTGGGAGAACTAACCTGTCTGATCTCTGCCCCCAGGGTTTCTGTTGAGCCGTGACCAACATCTGAAAATGGCTTAAACCAAAACCATGTGTCATGGAGGCAACGCTCAATCATGGTGACGCCATGCGTGTCAGAGTAGAGCTGGGCTCCGCTGGGTTGTTTAAACACTATGTTATTGTGTTTAAAGTGGAAGTTTACATAAGAAGTTAGGATTCTGTTTAACATTTCTCCATAAATCGTGCGGTGATAATTGGTTACATTTACGTCATCTTTCTCATTATTGCATTGGGGTTGTACAATTTACAAGTCTCTAGTTTCACGATCCTCTTATCTTCTCATCTTGACTTTCAGAGTAATTTTTCACGATTTGAATTCATGCAGGTGGTTTTTTAAAGGGACTTTAAGTACTCATGAGCCAATCTGTTGTTTAGCTAAAGCCGACATCAAGGAATCATTTCAGTTCAAGGTTTAAAGAGTATTTCAGGGCAGTACTCTCAGGGAGTCCTTTACACTCAACCAGAATTTGAGTTCTGTTCAGGAGACTGAGTTCTGGTCTTGTTGTTGTTAAGGGCCGATGAGCCGGTTCCGACCCGTAGTTACCCTGGAGAGGGTCTCCAAGTTCTACATTTAAAAAAATTTTCTATTAGGATCTATCTACTGTAGCTCTGAATCCAAATGGTTGGTAGTGGTGGCCAGACTAGTCTTTATGGTCTCAGCATAGATTAATGCTATAGACTTTCTTCTCAGAGTCTTTGGTTTCCTTGTTTCCTTTTGTTCCAGATGAATAGAAACCAGTAGTTGTGTCTTAGATGGTGTTGGGGCTTAGGCCCAAAAGGGAAAAGCTTTCTGTGTAAACAGCTGCTGTTTGTGATCTGAGAGACATGAGTTTATTACAGAAAATACAATAAGAGAGACGGCAATTGCCTGACAAGGGCAATTATTTACAAAGGATGAAAAAGAAACAGCTGTCTTCACTCGTGACCATCCAGGCAGTGAAATTTTTCTGCGTGAAGGAGGTGGGCTAGGGTCTGTAACTCCAGACAAACTGAAGACACATACCCCTCTGACTTCCATACTCCCAAGTAGAATGTGCCCATTTAACACTGTTGGAGCGTAAGCCCAGGAGGGAAAATCCTTCGGTATACATAAGTGCTGAGAGAGTGAAAAAATGATGCCCAGGACGCTTTCTGAGAAACATTTGTTTATTACAGAAAAAATAAATAATAATGAAAGAGATGGTTTACTGGTAATGGAATTTACCTACAAAGGGTGAAACGCAGCTGCATCTAACTGCATAGTGAAGTTTTTCTTCCACACGAGGGGCGTGGGACAGGGTCTTTTTATTTCATGGGGTACACAAGCTTCACATGTTTAAGGGCAATTAAGGGTGGTATGCAGAACTAGGAGAGCTAGGAAAATCACAAGGTGCTGGGTTGCTTGCCCTCTTCCTAGAGAACAAAGGGTTTTCATCTGCTTAGCGGGAGGAAGGGGTGTCTCTTTCTTCCTAGGTAGCAGGAGCATGTGGTTTGAAGTGACCTTGGTGTGGTCATTTTGGAGCATTCTGTTTGTGTCCTTGCACTCCACCCCAACACCCTTAAATGTCCCTTACAATCTTACTGCCAGTCTTCCACACAATCCCTAGGGCCTGGGCATTTGAGAATTGTAACCACAGGCCACAGAAACAGTATCTGCTACAACAGAATACAATTCCTAAGCACAATATCCCCACAATCAATACAAGTGTATGTCACCATGTTGAGGGCAAAGAACCAATCTGTGTTATGACTGTTATTTTCAGGGGCTTTTGGATGTATACAGACATGCAGGCCATCCCATAGAGCATGGCCCTGAGGCTGTGTAACTTTAACTTGCTCCCGTAGCAGATGGAACATCTGGGAGGCAATAGAGTCCTGGGACGGAAGTAGCACAGAGGAACACTTAACTGAGCCTGCAGACATTTCATGTCACTCTGTCAAGCAGGCCCAGGCACTGGTGTTAGCAGGTGCAATCCATGATGGCATGCCGGTGGTGGAGGAGATGGGAGGTTCTCCACACACCCAACAATCTGATTATTTATCACACCTGTGATCATTGTAGCCCAACTGACAAAAACTTGACTGCATACTCTAAGGACAGGATGATGGAGAGGTGGTGAGAGGTACCAACATAAATACAAGGTTTGGGGTGGTGTGGGATGGAGCTAAGGTGACACATGTATACCTACATCTAACCCTATCCCCAAGGTACCAACGAACCAAGCCGTTAGGGCCCAATTTGCCATTTCCAGGGAAACAGGACAAAGGAGCTTCCTGGGGCTAGGTTTAAAGGCAGTAGCAACAAGAGATTATTAGAGCTTCCAGGCACCAGCAAAGGGCGATTGTCAGCGGTGGGTGTCTTGATCCTGTGGCCCTCCACGGTCCCCAGGTTAGTAACTGACCTGTGCTGCGTCGAGTCTGTTGCTAAGTTTGCTCCTTTCATTTGGTCTACCAGTCTGGCTGTGGTGGGGTTGCCTGGGAGATAAGGATGCCACACAATGTCCAGGGGCCATCTGCCCATTTCTGGACCTCAGGCCCTGTTGTATGGTATGCAGCGGGGACAGTTCATCAGCTTGAGCGCTCTCCAGTGGAGTTAGGGGACTATGAGCTAACAGGAAAACACTGATGCCCATGCCCTGTGTGTGAGCTCATTCTCCAGAGGGTTCGTTGGTTAACTAGCCACGTAAGCCATAGCATTAGTCCTTTATACAGTGCCTAGCTGTTCATGCATCAGCACCATCCAAGCAGTCTTCAGCTCAGCCCACTGGCTACTTAGCCTCATGCCCTGGCCCATTCACATGCATTTCGTAGCTGGTTGTATAGTGTATAGCCACTGCAGTCCACCATAGGGGCTGGCCTTGAGCTGAGCCATCTGTGCTCTAGGCTTCCTCAGGTATTTGCCCAACACCTTCTCGTATGTGACTGTCCCATGGGGGTGCTCCCATTGTGGGTGGTTGGTGCTTCCAAGTGACGTAAGTAATCAGTGCAATCAATAGTGTAACTTAGCACTCAAGGGGCTGGTCGAGAGGACACTTCTCGGCAGCAAACATGCATGCCATTTGGCCAATGTGCTGGATTGGGCCAACCCAGACTGGGACCTAGCAAAGTCCTTTACCCAACCCTGTATGGGGTAGTGCATTCATACTGTTACAGGGAACCCTTTCATATGCCTTCCACAAGCTGTAAGCTATTATACACTGCACCTAATTGCTTTTCTAACGGGGCTTCATCTGGTTGCTGTACCTTTTCACAGCTGAGATCAAAATCCTAATTGACCCGTATGCCATTGCCACAGGCCCATGTCATACCACTCTGGGCAGACGTGACATCCAATTCACACCCTTGCTCTACAGCTATATTCCCGTCCCAAGTGCCTGTACTTGCATTATTGCCACTTTAGCTTCCTTAAAGGATTGCTCCACCTCGCCAGCCCAGTCCAATGCTTCTTGTCTTTACTAGACAGTACAGGGGGTACAAGATCTGTGCCAAGTGGAGAATAAAGGCTCTCTAATACCCCAGGTTGGTGGTTCAGGCTCACCAGCTGCTCCTTGGAAACCCTATACAGGGTTGCTATGGGTTGGAATCGACTCGACGGCATAACAATACTCCAGCATCCCCAAAGTAACTTCTTTATTTTGGTAGGGCAGTTTAAATGCTTTAACTTTGTCATTTACAGCCTCGCGAACCAACTTTGTCTTACCTGACCACACAACACCCAAGAATTTGACAGATGATCCAATGCCCTACAATTTGGTATCTCTGACAGCCCGTCCTCTGGAACTCAGGTATGACACAGCTGTGGCAGAAAATCACAGGTTAGTGTGACATAATCAATATAATGGAACAAATGGATACCTGGGGGCTTGACCCACTTTTCTAGGTCCAGGACACTCCTGGGCTAGAGATATGAATGTCCAGTGTTCTCCATACACTTGAAGGCAAACTGTTCTTGGCTGTCAGAGTCAAAAGAGATACTAAAAAAGGCATGAGCCAGGTCAAGCACAAAGTGACAGGTAGCCAGCCATTTCCCAGTATCATTGAGGAGAGAAGTAATGTTAGGCACAGCTGCATGAAGAGAGGGTACCACCTTATTAAAGCTCTTGGTGGTCTATGTTCACATGCTACAATCCATCTGGTTTCTGCACTGGTCACCCTGGGCTATTGAATGGACTGTGAGTGGGCCTAATAATCCTCATAGTGGCCATATCTCTTCAATACCAGGTAGATGGTATTGCTTGATGTTACCCTCCCTGCTGGGTGGGGGCAAGTGGACTGGGGTCAACTTCACCCATCCTTGAAGAACAGATTTTACAACACTGACCCTTAAACGGAACTCTAATGCAGTGGTCAAAAGTGTCATGCCTCCCAGTAGATCCATCCCTATGATATATTCAGGGAGAGGAGAAATATGTATTTTATATTCCTTGGGGGGCAAACAGCCAGTCTGCAGAGTCAAAGCTACCTGGTGCACTTTAACTCTCCTGCCCCATATCCATCAGGAGCACAAAGTGGCCGCTGGCACCAGAGGATGTTTTCCTGAACCAGGGTGCATTCAGCCCCCGGTATCCACTAGGGTTAAAATAGTTTGCTCATTTCTTGGAGATCAATGGATGATTAAGTTCATGTGGGGCTTCCAGCCCCTAACAATGTTGGTGGGAATGCTGGTAGCAAGCAAATCAATCCACATCTTTGTTCTAGAAATTCGAACCGAGTCTTTCTTGTTGCCTGTTCTATTTCAGTTTGACTAATCCGTGGATAAGGAAGACCATAGAAGAATTGATGCTTTTGAGTTATGATGTTGAAGGAGAATATTGCAAGTGCCATAGGCAGCCAAAAGAACCAATAGATCCATTTTGGAAGAAGTGCAGCCAGAGTTCTCCTTGGAGGCCAAGATGGCCAAACTTCATCGCTTTGGACATATTGTCAGGAGGGACCAGTCACTGGAGAAGGATATCATGTTTGGTAGGGTAGAGAGTCAGAGAAAAAGAGGAAGACCCCCAGTGAGATGGATTGGCAAAGTGGCAGCATCAATGGGCTCAAGCGTGGCAACAATAGTGAGGTTGGCCCACGACCAGGTAGTGTTTCATTCTGTTGTGTCTCTATGAGTCGGTACTGACTCGATGGCACGTAACAACAACAACATTTGGCGGATGTGCAGTTCCTCATTGTTAGGAGCTGCCTACATCAGCCGAGTGGGGCTGATGTTTGAAGCTTAGTAATCATAACTGGTCATGTCTCAAAATGGGGACCCCTATCTTCTCTTCCCCTTCTGACTCAGTTGAAGTCTCCAGTGGGGTCCAGTCCACCTTCATAATTAGTGCTGCGTGAGTGGCTACGGCAAGCATTGACCTTTCACCTTGGCTGAACAGTGTGCACTAGAATATCCACAGCGGAATCAGATGTTTGGAGACCGAAGCTGGGCCTTGGGCAATGTTAGCCGGTGCTATTCAAGCCTCTCAGTTTAAAACAGTTCACCCTTCATTCTCTGCTTCTGTCCATGCAGCCATTCCCTCTTCTGTAGCAGCAGGGACATGGGAGGGACCAGGCTTCGGAGGTAATCCCAAGCTCCTGCGTTTTTGTTCGCACTGCAGACCCTGCCTCCCTGTAGGAGTTCTATTGATACTCTGGGTGTTTTCAGTGGGCATCCCTGTAACCACCCACTGGTTCCCAAGTCTCTAGCAACTGTGCGAAGGGCTGATGACCATCCCGTGAGTCCCCCTGTAGAGCCATTTTCCCTCCCATCTTGCCTGGGGAGTCTGGGTTGTTTGTTTTTGTTTTTTTATTTCCTAGCTGGCTTCCTAATTGTTGGGGATTGGGTCCAGAAAGGAAGAGCTTTCTGGTACATAGTTGCCTGGAGACTGAAAAAAACAGTCAGGACCAAATCTAAGAGACATTAGCTTACTAGGGAGAGGGGGAGGAGGGAGGGGTAAAGGAAAGGGGAAGGGAAAGGTTTACTGACAAAGGAAATTATTTACAAAGAATGAAAAAGAAAATCGCTGTCTCCACTTTTTCCATGTGAGGGGTGAACTTTTTCCATGTGAGGGGCGTGGGCTAGGGTCTTTTTATATCATGGGGTCTATATACAAGCGTCTCACAATCAAGACCAGTTAGGGGTGGTGGAGGAACTAGGAGAGCTGGGAAAATCACAAGGTGCAGGGCTACTTGTTGTCCCTAGAGAGCAGAGACTTGTGATCTGCATAGCGGCAGGAGGGGGCTGGCTGCTCCTTCCCAGGTAGCTGGAGTAGGGGAAGGGATGGGAGACATGGTTTGAGGTGACTTTAGCAGGAGGGGGCTGGCTGCTCCTTCC
>NW_006409013.1:604268-652449 GCF_000296735.1 Chrysochloris asiatica | reverse complement strand
GGAGTAGGGGAAGGGATGGGAGATATGGTTTGAGGTGACCTTGGCATGGCCATTTTGGAGCATTCAACGTGTGTTTTCCTACAGATAGCCACTCACAGGCTCTTAAGACCCCAGATGTTACTCACCACATTGGGGTGTAGAGCACACAGTTTATTGATTATCTTACACCACTATGGTCCTAAGCCTTCAAACCCAGAATACTAATCTTGAGAGATGCTTGGTTATGCCTAAGAAGTATCCATAACTGTGTCTTCTTTGTGCTTTATTACATACATTGGTATACATGCATGTCCTTATCTGTCTGTGCACATATATGTACTCACATATTCATTCTCATATACCTGCGTGCCTAGAGATATACTGACGTAACCACACACATACTTTCTAGTTGTTCTGGGCCCATGGGGTTGATTTTGGGGGGATACATTGCAGGTCTTTTTTTCTACATAGACTTAAACCTCCAACCTTTTGGTTAGCACCTGAGTATGTTAACCATCTGCGCCCCCTCCAAGGACTGAACACCTCCTCCGTCTGCCCTTCACCTCTTCCTGCTTTCCTCCCTATATCCTTGCACTGATTTTCACTGGGCACCCTCCATGTCTAGCCCTGGAGCTCAGTCCCTGACATAGCAACGTTTTAAGTCTATGGGTGAGAGGAAAGACTGAGCCTACTGGTCAAGGCCCTCAACAGTTACAGGGAGACTCATGTGGATTCGTCTTCTAGTGGTGCTGTAACCGAGACACCACAAGTGAATGGCTTCCCAGGTGAACATTTATTCTCTTTCAGTTTAGGAGGCTAGCTCAAGGGGAAGGCTTTCTCTCTCTATTGGCTTACAATTCAGAAGGAAGATCTTTTCTCCTTCTAGCATCTGTGGACTCAGGTCTCCATGTGTCTTGGCATCAATCTTCCCCTGGGCCTAGGAGGTTCCCAGTTCAGGGACTGAGTCCAAAAGTTGCCTTCTGTTCCCAACTCTTCTTTCTTGGTGGTAGACAGGGCCTTCCATCTCTACTCACTTCTCTCTCTTTTTGTTAAAAGTCTGTGCGTTCAAAGGTGATGAACGCCACATCCTAGAGAACCTGCTATTACATTGGATCAAGGTTGTGCCCTCAGTAAGGGTGTCGCACCAACCCTAACGATGCCATTGAATGTGCCAATGCCTTTCAGAAGCCTGGGCTCGGTGAATGCAAGGACTCCCTGAAGGACCTACACAGAGCCCTCTGCACCCAGGAGAAGTACTGAGTGGGCCCTGCTGACACGTTCGGTTGCAGCCGGCTTGAATGTTAAGGATGGATTTACTGCATTCCAATCTCAGTATGCATTTTCTTCCTGCACACTGAAATACAGAAAGCAGCAGCTGAGTTAAATTTTTTTTTTTTTGTCTTTTAAGTTGCACTTTCTTACAACTTGTAGTTTTTATTCCAACTCTTAGGGAAAGTTTGAGGAAAGTTTTGCTATGAGAGCCAAAGAGTGAATCATTTCTTTGTGATCTGCTTCTTCTTGGGCTGGACTTTCTACCTGGAAGAAGCCTGTGGAAACAATGGAGCACACAGAGCAAGTGCAAAGAGGTATGACCTTGGCTGTGATGCCTGATCAAAACCAAAGAAAGTGGATGCTGCGGGGTGTCTTCCTATGCCCTGGGAGCCTCCAACAGCCAGAGAACTCTGCTGCTCAGAGATCTCACTGGTGTCTTTTGTTAAGTGCTGTCGAGTCAGCTTCGACTCATAGCAGCCCTGTATAGGGTTTCCAAGGAGCTGCTGGTGGGTTTGAACCGCTAACCTTGAGATTATTCTACAGTACCACACCAGTACTCACTAGCACCCGTTGTGAGGTGGCATCGAGGCAGTAACGACCACTAGCTGGTCTTGGGCCCACCTCACAACGGGTGCTCTGCCTGAGCCCATTGCTGCGGTCACTGTGCCAATACATCTCGTTGGGGGTCTTCCTCTTTTTCTCTGACCCTCATCTTTTCCAAACATGATATCCTTCTCCAGTGACTAGTCCCTCCTGATAATATGACCAAAGTATGAAAAGCGAAGTCTGGCCATCCTGGCCTCGAAGGAGCACTTTGGCTGCACTTCTTCCAACAGAGATTGGTTCTTCTTTTGACAGTCCATGGGACTTTCATTATTCTCCTCCAACACCATAACTCAAATACAGCAATTCTTCTACAGTCTTCCGTATTCATTGTTCAACTTTCACATGTGTATGAGGTTATTGAAAGTACTATGGCTTGGGTCAGGCACCCCTTAGTCCTCAAACTGACATCCTTGCTCTTGAATACCTTAAAGAGCTCTTGGGCAGCAGATTTGCCCAATGCAATACATTGTTTAATTTCTTCACTACTGCTTCCATGAGTGTTGGTTGTGGATCCAAGCAAAATGAAGTCTTTGGCAACTTCAATCTTTTCTCCATTTATCATAATGTTATTTATGGGTCCAGTTGTAAGGATTTTTGTTTTCTTTACATTGAGATGCAACCCATAGTGAAGACTGTGCTCTTTGATCTTCATCAGTAAATGTTTTAAGTCCTCTTCACTTTCAGCAAGCAAGATTGTATCATCTGAATATCGCAGGTTGTTAATGAGTCTTCCACCAATCCTGATGCCACGTTTTACTTCATATAATCCAGCTTCCCAGAATATTTACGTAGCACACAGATTGAATAAATTTTGTGAAAGGATACAACCCTGGCACACACCTTTCCTAATTTTATACCATTCATTGTTCCCTTATTCTGTTTGAACTGCCTCTTGGTCTATGCACAGGTTCCTCATGAGCACAATTAAGTTTTCCGGAATACTCATACTTTGCAATGGTATCCATAGCTTGTCATGATTCACACAATCAAAAACCTTGTGTACTCAATAAAGCACAGGTAATTATCTGTATTCTCTGCTTTCAGCCCAAATCCATCTAACCTCAGCAGTGATATCCCTTGTTCCACATCCTCTTCTGAAACCAGCTTGAACCTCTGGAAGTTTGCAGTGCTCGGTTCTTTCATGATCTTTGCTGGATAAAGACCCAGAAACTTCCTTGTTGCTGTTGTTGTTAGGTGTCATCAAGTTGGGTCCAGTTCACAGTGACCCTGTGCACACTAGAAGGAAACACTGCCCAGTCCTGTACCGGCCTCCCAATTGCTGTTAGGCTTGAGCCCATTGCTTCTGCCACAGTGTGAATCCATCTCATTGGTGGACTTCCTCCACTTTACCAACCATGATGTCCTTCTCAAAGGACTGGTTCCTTCTGATTGATAATATGTGCAAACAATGAAAGACAAAGTCTGGTCATCGTGGCTTCGAAGGAGCATTCTGGCTGTACTCCTTTAACACAGATTTGTTTGTTCTTCTGGCAGTCCATGGTACTTTCCATATTCTTCTTCAGCTCCATACGTCAAATGCAGCAATCCTTTTACAGTCTTTCTTGTTCATTGTCCAACTTTCACAGGCATAGGTGGCTTTTGAAAATGCCATGACTTGGATCGGGTGCACCTTACTCCTCAAGCTGACATCTTTGCTCTTAAATGCTTTAAAGAACTCTTGTGCAGCACATTTGCCTAATGCAATACATCTTTTGATATCTTGCTTGCTGCTTCCATGTGTGTTGATTGTGAATCTAAGCAAAATGAAGTCTTTAACAGCTTCAATCTTTTCTCCATTTATCATAAAGTTATTTATTGATTCATTTGTGAGAATTTTTGTTTTAGGGTGCAATCCATACTAAAGGCTGTGGTCTTTGATCTTCATCAGTATTTTATGTCTTCTTCACTTTCAGAAAGCAAGGTCCCATCATCTGCATATCACAAGCTGTTAATGAGTCTTTATCCTTCACAACAGTTTGAACTGATGACTTTCCAACCACTGTGCTACCAAGGATCCTTACGTCTCCCACATGAAAAGGGAAAATGCTTCCATGGAATTACCAGTACTTGGGATCTTCCCCTTCATTCTTGCAGCTGGGCAGATGACTGTAGGGGAGAAACTGTAACGGGAATGCTTTGGAAGGAGTCAGTGTGAACAGGACCCCCTGACACAGCACCTGTAGCCTGCCTGACCCACCCACCCAAGTGTCTTCACCCAAATTGCTGCCATTAAGGTGAAGTGATGGGGTTCCTTTCAGCCAAATGTGCTGGTTCTAGGACGGCTGCTGTGGGGCCTCCCCCCACCCCCATGAGACAAGGCTGGGGTGGGGGGTGGCAGCTGACTGTGATTGTACCAGGGGTGTGGAAATGGCTTCTGGCTGTGTCTCTAGTGTACCTCCGGTAGATTTCCTTCTGTGGGAATAGATCTATGTTCAATCTTTCATCATCTCTGCATGTGTTACCAGCATGTGACGAGTTTGTCAATGCACTCTGTTTCCCTATTTTTGACAGCATTGTTGAGAGATACTGGACTCCTGGTGTGGTGCTGTGGGTTCATGCGCTGCATTGCAAAATTAATTTCAACTGCAATGTCAGCAGTTCAAGCTTACCAACTGCTCCTCAGAAACCCTATACAGGGTCACTATGGGTTGCAACCAACTCGACAGCACTTAACAACAACAACATTGAGAGCTAATACACATACCATATAACTCAACCTCTTACAGTGGGTTTTTGTGTTTCCATGGAGCAGTTCAGATATCACCACAGTGCATTTTTGAACATTTCCATCACCCCAAGAAGAAATCCCGTGGCCCTTACTGTTGACCTCCGGTTCTCCGATCCTCCTGAGCAGCTGGCAATCACCATTCTACTTTCTGTTTCTATCAATTTACCTTTTCTGGACATCTCAGATAAATGAATCAGACACTACGTGGTCTTTGTTATTGGCATCTTTCACTTAACAAGATGTTTTCTATGGTCATCAGTGTTATATCTGTATTTCAATCCTCTGGTGTGGTGCTGTAGGATAAGCTCTCGATCTCAAGGTTGGTTTGTATTGTAAGGTCGGCGGTTCAAACTCACCAGCCACTCATCAGAAACCCTATACAGAGTCACTATGAGTCAGAATCGGCTTGACGGCACTTAGCAACAACAACAACAACAACTGCCAAATGATCGTCCCTAGTTGGACATAGAACCTTTTCTTTATATATTTTTCCATTGTTGGGATTTTGAGTTGTTCCTACTTTTGTCTATTGGGAATGGTGCCACCACTGCTTTCTTGAACCAAAGTGATTTGCACGTGGAGGAATGAGGGTATTTCCCCTAGAAATCTCAGTAAATGGCAGGAGTGTCCACCGTCTCTGAGCTTCAGGAGCTCTTGTATTTGACAGGTGCCACATGGTCATGTACCGTATGTGTCACGTTGACTGGACCAGGATTGTCGGTGATGTGACAGTTACGGAATGATGTGATGAGGCGTGAGCACAGCTTCAACTGATGTAAGGGAACTAGTGCTCCCATACCAGACCATACAGAGTCCTTAGTAAGAGCCACCGTCAAGTTTCATCATAGAGTCATGTGATGTGGTTGTAAATTTCTGAAACGTACTATTTCTTAGATTATATGGATACTAACAAGAAAATTGTCTATAAACTCTTTCTACATTAACATTAATAAATTAGAAGCCCTTTTTATTTTTATTTTTCCTTTGATTACTAGCTACTTCATTCTCAGATAGCCTCACAAATACTACTTACCACAATATTGTAGCTAAAACAGCAGAAATTTGACAAAATCGGCAACGATACAGACACCAGCAGCGATGACGACAACAGTGTGTTCCTGCACTACCAGCAGACGCAACCAGGTGACTGGAAATGTCCTTGTAATTAGCTGGTGAGGACAGCTCTGACAGAGTGAGTGAATGGCTGTTGTTAAGTGTCGTCCAGTCATTTCTGATTCGTAGAGACCCGGTATGGGGTTGCCAACAAGCGGTTGGTGGGTTTGAACAGCTGAACTTGTGGTCAGCAGTCTCGTCTCTCTCCTAGAGGACCAGCAGGAATCCTATAAGCACAGTAGCTCACAGTCTAGTGTAGAGATGCCACTAGGTACACTGACTGCTACCTCGGTAGCCCAGCATCTAGGGAGTTTTGCACAGTAGGCAGAAAGAAGTACACTGGCTCCTGACTTAATGACTATCATTCCAACATTTCACATTTATAACAATAACTTACGATCTGCTATCTATCTTGTGCATTAATGATGCATAAGATATAATTAATGTATAAATCTTATGTTTGGAAGGAATGAATGCAGCTGACTTTGATGGGTGAGGTTAGGTGTCAACTTGTCTGGGCCATGATTCTCAGTGGTTGGGCAATTATGTAATGATGAGCTGTGATCAGATGTGGTCATCTACTGTTTTTGCATAATGACGATTTTTGCATAATGGTCTTTTGAAACCTAATCATGTTGATAAGTAAGGAGTGGTTGTACTGCTGGACCTTTCTTGCTAATATATCTTTCTGTTCCAAACAAAGCTGCATTTTGAGGTCCAGATTAATCCCTCTAAAATACTACCATCATTTTGTCAGGAATTTTCACTGGCTGCTTTTAGTTTGTGTTAAGTAGCTGAAAAGTAATCTGTAAACACTTGCTTTTACTCTCCCCAAGGAGCACACTCTGTTCCCAGCAGAAAAGACCTTTGTGGACTGTTCAACTCACTGTGGATTGCATGGTGTCTCAGTTATCTAGTGCTGCTCTAACAGAAATGCCACAAGTGGGTGGACTTAGAAGTCTGTATGGAGGGCTCTGGCTCTGGGGAAGGCGTTCTCCATTGGCTCCGTGCAGTAGGATCCTGGTTCTCTGGTTGTCTGGTGATCTTCATGTGGTGTGAAATGGGAATACAACCACAGGGACAGGATGTACAACATACATTTTTTGAGGACACAGTTCAATTTATAAAGTCACACCCTGCCTTCTCTCATCTATCACCTGCCTCACCGCTTCCTCATCCTTCCTGCCTTCTTGCCCTGTTGCTGCCTTCTCACATGGGACTGTCTTGTCTCTTGCCTGAGCTATTACTGCTAGGCAATAGTGACCCATTCTTTAGACTTCTGGCAGCATTCTGTGTTCAAAAAGAGAAGGATGAATGGTGACTCACCCTCTTAGGCTGAAGTTCATAGGACACCTGGTGCTCACCTTATAAACTAGAGGCTGAGGAAAAGGGAGAAAACCTCTTCATTCTTTTCCTGTCATCTACTTATTGACTCAGAAACATAAGTCTTGTGATAACCAGAAATCTGAGCAGCCACGCTTATACTTCGTGGGGGCAGCCTGAGTTGTGCTATGAGCCCCAGAGAAATCCTGGGAAAGGAAAACGCTTGGTAGAGTGCAGTTCATTGTGTGTGTGTGGAGTGGGGGAGGCAGGGGGTACACTTTGCATCCACAGTACACAGAGGAACAAGGGAAGCAAAGCAGTGTGGAGATCCGACATAGCAGACAGCTCTCTGAACAATGTAGCTTATTATACAGGGTCCCTGGTGGTGCAAACAGTAACATGCACATTTGCTAACTCAAAGACTAGAAGTCTGAGTCTTCCCAGAGGTGTCTCAGCAGAAATCGCTGCAGATCTACTTCTGAAAACTCAACCACTACAAACCTTATGTGCGGGGGGGGGGGGTTCCTGCCCTCCGCGGGGTCATGGGACACGAGCGAATATGCGGAAACGTTGGGTGAAGAAATGAATACAATTCGAGAGGCTTTTCAACTTGTGCTGTCCGGCTATGCTCTCTAGCTTCTGCCCTTGCTTCTGCTTCCTGTTCTCTCTGCTGTCTGCCCTCTGCTGTCTGTTCTCTCTACTGTCTGCCCTCTGCTCTGCTGTCTGCTGTCTGCCCTCTGCTCTGCTGTCTGCTGTCTGCCCTCTGCCTTCTCCCTCCTGCCCTCTGCTTCTTCCCCCTAGCTCTGCTAGTTCTTTCTGCCTTCTGCCTCATTCCTTCTCCCTCCTGCTTCTATCTCCTATCTCTGCCTCTACTCCTGCTTTCTCTTCTTCCTACCTTCTGCCTGCTCTGCCAGTTCCTTCTGCTAGCCCGGCTCAGCAAGTCTTTATTTTTTATACTTAAAATTACACAGTACATGCATGGACACTTTTATCTTTTCTTGAATTATTACACAGTTAGTCACAACATTCTTGCACCTGGTCCTTAGACAGCCTTAACAAGAATACTCTGTGATGTTCAGACTGACCTTCATGTTCTCTCCCAGTATGAGATAAAACGGTTTCTTCTTGTTTCTACTGAAAGTTTATAAACTTTCTATCTTACATAATGTGCTATTATTTTCATAGTAAAGATATTCACTAAATCACTTAAAAGCTATGTGGCATAAAGCCCAACCTGGCTACTTGCTGCAAGAAGTGAAGATTATTAAGTCAAAACTATCCTTCACTTAAATTCGTTATTGTCTGTTTATTTATGCAGGTGTCTGTATGTAGGGGTTTGTGAATTCTAGCTAGTGACTGAATGTGGTGAGGGCATGGGGGTAAGTCAGCTTGTCTCTAATATGCTATCTGTTTCTGTGGCCTCACAAATGCAGTTACTTAGGTTTTCTAATGAAAGGGAGTAATTTACACAATTTCTCTTTGTATTCAATCCACCAAGGCTGAAAGCAATTGCTGCTAAGCTAGTTTTTCCTAAGGTTTGTAGAACTCATAGTGAAAAGCTGTGAATATTGCCAAATTATATATATATTTATAAGTAAAATTAGGAATACTCTATAGAGAAGGTAGAAAGCAACTTCTGAGAGCTGTTTTGCCAGACTACTCTACTATTTACTGGACTGAGTCAAGCAGTAAATCGAAGCTGTCCTCTACCCTCATCGCTCCCAGCACTTATGAAACACAATTCTACTCGGACACACATGGGATCACATGAGTAGGGGTCAGCTCCATGACGATTGTTTTCGCTGAGGGGTAGTGTCGTCACCAACACCGTGGGTAGGTGTGGGTATGTATGCTTCCACCTCAGTGAAGCAAACTGGAATGATTTTTTTAAGTTTGCTTGGAGTGTGGGCTGGTCATTTGCATTTTTTTTTAATTTGCATTTTTAAAGCATTCACAGCGTATGTCCAATGATTAATCAGGATTGAAAACCGCTGACTTAGCAGCTCAACAGTCATTAATTAGGTCTCTGGATCCGCTCCTCTGTGATTCCCTAGGCTTTTGCCTCATGGTTCAGCAACCTCAAATGCCTTATTCCCCTGTGGCTATAGCCCCACTTAACACCTGGGACCCCTAGGTAGGTGAAGGTAAACCTTACCAGAAGCTTCCTATCTGACTGCTCCCATGCCTAAACCCATTTTTGAAAAAAGAATGGGGTTATCAAATCTGGGTTTAACTCAGTGATTTTCACCATTGGCTGTACTTTTACCTGAGGAGTTTTATAGAAAATACTAACTGAAAAAATGGCAATTCAACCCCACCAGCTGCTCTGAGGGAGAAAGCTGCTTCTGTAAAGATTTCAGTCTTGGAAACCCTGTTTTCTGTGGTTTAGATTAGATTAACCTGTCATTCTAATCTAGCCCATTGGGTTTCTAAATTAGAATTGATTGCAACAGGTTTAGTTTGGTTTTAAGCAATACAAGATGACGAGCTCGATGACTAATCAACAGGTTAGTGTTTCAAACTCACTCAGAGGCATCTCAAAAGGCAGGCCGAGGCCTTCTGAAAGGTCACGGCCTTGGAAACGCTCCGGAGCAGTTCTACTTTGCACTCCTGGGGTCACCATGAGTTAGCATGGACCCGAGGGCAGCTAACACACCTGGGGGGGTTTCACAGCACAGGATCTCTCTGGAAGCCTCTGGTTGACTCTGAGGTGTCAGAGCTGCAGACGCCAGGGAGGGGCCTATCCTCAGGCCCTAGGTACCATATGACTTTGCCTAGGCACTGTTGTTGTTGTTAAATGCCATCTAATCGGTTCCAACCCATAGCAACCCTGTATAGGGTTTCTGAAGAGCAGCTGGTGAGCTTGAACCGCCAACCTTGCTATTCAAGTCTAGCCCACAGCGCCACATCAGTACTTCTGCCTATGCACTCACTGGCTGCTATTTATTGGACACTTCACCCAGGCTGGGACTGTGAGAACGGGCTTGTGAAACAGGGAAGTAAAGAAGTGAGGATGGAGACCACAAGTCATCACAGTCTTGCAGCCCAGAGGATGCCAGGCGACATTAGCGGTGGTGGTGGTGGTGTGCCACCCAGTTGGTTGCGACTCATAGTGATCCTGGATAGGCTTCCGAGGTTGTAAATCTTCATAGGAGCAGAAAGCCTCATCTTTCTCCCATGGAGCTACTAGTAGATTTGAACTACTGACCTTGTGGTTAGCAGCTCAATTCGTAATCCACTACACTACCAGGGATCCTTCAAGGCAACACTATGAAACCCAAACTAAAGGGGGTCCTAGAGACATCAGCCAGCAGAGGATGCCTGCCTGGAAGCAGAAAGGAGAAGAACATCCAGAGAGAGAAAGAGATGCAGAATCTGTAATCTCTTGAGAGACAGGGCCACGATATAGATCATTCATTCATTTATTTTTCCCATTTCTGGTCAGTATATAGTTATTACTTTTCCTTATAAAATTGCTACAAATCCTTCCATTAAAACACTTTTTTTTTTTCACTTGAAATGATCTGAATGGGGGTCTTTCCCTTGCAACTCCATGACTCTGGCTACATATGGGGTCTGCACGTCCAGATCTCCCACCAGCCCAACCCCAATATCTTCATATTGACCCAGGAAATCCTATACAGGGTCAGGATGAGTTGGAACCAACTCAACGGCCCTTAACAGCAAAGCAAACTCTGGCCTCACTGTTCTACCATGGGGGCCTTGGCTGGGGAGAGAGACTGCCCAGCAGGGAAGAGGTCAGAGGAGAAGTTCCCAGACTAACTAGCAGGAATGGGATAGGGAGCTTGAGGACCACACTTCTTGGCCCATCAGATGATGCCATGGACAACTTTATAACCTTAGATGCCAGCCTGGAAGGGAGAACATCCCCACTCACCTGTCACATCTGCACCCTATTCAATGAGGACATTTAGTTACAGAATCTAACTGACTGGGCATGGGAGAAAGGAAATAACGTAATTCAAACTCAGTTCAGATAGACATGTATTAAATTAAATTTTGATCTGACCACTTTCTTTTCTAATTTACCCATTTTAAACTTTTTTGTGTGAATCACGTGAAGGTTTACAGAGGAGATCATCAGTTTTGCATTTAACAACTTATACATTTTGTTTCAAGTCAATGCTTGCAATCCCCTCAATGTAATATCACCGATCCCATATCCTGTTTCCCACTTCCATTCCACCTCTTTCTAAACCCTTCTGAATTGAATCCTCAGCTAACAGTTTTTGACCTTGAATGGTTGACCATCCTATGGTGTCCCCCTATATACCTATCTGTTGTGCCTTAGCAGTGAGTTCAGCTCCAGGGTCAAGGGCCACAGTCTCGGGGTTCCATCAGTCCCTCTCTGACCAGTATGACTCTTACCACTTTCTTGTTGTATTGATCTTGAGCAGGTCATTTATTATCTTTAGCCTGTTTCATCTTTTGAAATGAAGCCTGACACTAAATGAGCAAATATTGAAGGGTAAGTAAAATAGTGTTACTGCTTGGATTCCGGTGCATACATGTATGGGTTCATTTCAAGCAAAATATATTTTTATATGTCTCTGAGACAGCTTATAACTGATTGGGATTCCTAAAAGGGGTTCTACAACTTGCCCAGTGAAATAGGCCTCTTGCTGAGCCTTTGCTGTGTATAGAACCTGCCTGAGCCCCATCCAGAACCTTCTGAGGTGGGACATTCCCACTAGCAAGGACAAGCAGACCAGCCTGGAACAACTAGAGCAACAGAAGACACTTCTTCAAAGAAAGATCATCAAGAAAACCCCAAAACAAAAATGGCAGTACGATTGGCTACTACAAGAATAAAAAAGTTGTTCGCAGGGGAGCCACCAAGACAATCAATCAAGTTCCTTCAGGACAAACTCCCCTCCAAGACTGAAACTCAAAGGGAACACATGAACAGGTATGTAAGCTTGCTGGTGACCACATTAGTCTCCTGGTGAGTGGAAGAGGGGGAAAGGCAGCAACGAAGAAATGGGCTAAGTTCAACCACAGTCCATTGACTCCCATTAACCTGGAAATGACAGAGAGAAGAGGAAGGCTACAGCCGAAGCATCCTTTGTTGTATTTGTTCTTCTGTCTTAGTAGTGTTGAGAGATTTATCTTCTAGCTCACTAGTTCTGGCTTCTGTCTCTTCAATTCTGTTCCTTTGCCCTTTCAGTGTATTGTCCATTTCTGATATTCTATTATTAATCATTTGGACCTCTTTCTGTAGGTTTTGAATTGTTTCCAATGCTGTATCTATCTTATTTGGTTGTTACTGTAGCACTTTCCTGACTTCTTCCTTATTTTTCTCAACTCTATCATATAGTGTTTTGATACCTTTTATAATCATTTTTAGGAATTCCTTCTCAGGCATTTCCAAAGCCTGCCCATCTTCTAGTATGGAGTGTAGGTCTACTTCCAGCTCATTTGCCTCAGTCACTTTATCTCGTTTCTGGACATGTGCAGATATGGTCATCTGCTTCTGTTTTTTGGGCATCTTCAGGGGTTATCTGTGGCCTTAATACTCAGTTGGGTATGTATTTTGGTATTTTTTTATGCTTTCTGAATGCCTCCAGGTAGATGTGATCAGGAAATGGGCTTCCCTTTTCACTCTTCTTCTTAAGAATTTTCAAGATGCCAGTGTTGGTCGTTTTGACGTAACTTAGGATTTAATTTTTGGCTTATTTCCTTTTTTGTTTGCTTGTCCCGCTCCACAATCCCCGTTAAGGCCTTTTTTTTTTCTAGTTGTAAACAGTTCAGGGCCTGCTGTGGCCATTTGGTTTTAATTGGAAACTGTCTCTTTAAATTCCAAGGACAGCTGTGCGCATGCGTAATAGAACCCTCCGAGGGTGGGGCTGGGATGCTCACAAGCTCAGGCACCCCTATAGTCATCAGAATGTAGGTGCTCAGACAGAAGGGACCAATGAACAGCTACCAAAAGAACAGAATGTCCACACCTTTATCTCAGCGGTTCTGCCAGGCGTCTGTGGCCGCTCCGATCTTTCTCCCACGTGGTCTCACCCAAGATGGCGGCTCCTGGAGCAGCCGAGCGGCCCGGACTAGAAAGCAATGGAGTTCTTGCTTCTGCCACAAGCTCCCCCAGCTGTGAGCCTTCCAACCTTCTAAGTATTCCTTTATATGCGGTTCAGAGTTCTGGGGCCATCCCCTGAGCCTGCTGGTCGGGTATTCTGTGTTGTTGTTGGCGGAACTCTTCACTTCAGTTTTGATGCTGTTTCTTGATAAGGCTGACCATCCACTACATGCACGGAGGAGGGACAATATTCTATCATTCACACTGTATCACAAGGTGGTCAGGATGACCCGATGGACACTTTGAAGAAGGCATGGTTAACTCTTTGGCTGCCTGCTTGTCCATATGTTCACTCCTTCCCAGAACATGGAGCAGACTCCAGGCAGAGCCAGGTAATTATTATTAACATCCCAACTTGAAATAGTCAAAACACGCATTTAAGAAACAAGGACATGTTGGATGTGTGTGTGTGTGTGATACTTTCAAACAACGCTTAATTATATTTTCTATTAGCTAAGCAAAATGTTATGCTATGGCTAAAGGAGTTTTGTAACAATTGACCAAGCAGGGCAGAGGCCAGGTGACCACATGGTTGAGAGGTGGAAGCCATGAGTGGGGTGTGCCTGCAGTATGGCAGAGTAAGGGTGTTCCTAACTAGAGAATGGTTGCATCCTGAGTTGTTTGGGATCCTGAATTGTACGCTGATCACTTCCCTAATAAACCTCCTAATTGTAAGTATTGTTTGTAAGTTTTGTGTGGCCATTGCAACAGATTATCAAACCCAGACTTGAAGCCAAGAGCGATGTGGGAGAGATGACTGCTGTTTGAACAGGATCAACAAGGCTACAGGCTGGGGGCATGGCTGACCGCTGCCTCATAGGAATCAGCCTTGGGCTGCCTTTGAGCTTCCTTCTCCTTCTCCCTTGTAAAGTCAGAGGAAGTCAGACATGGTGTCCATGCAGTTTTTGCTGACCTTGCAGTTAGTAGTCCAATGCTTATTCTATAGAGCCATCAGACCTCCTAATTGTTGTTAAGTGTCATTGAGTCAGTTCTAACTCATAGCAACCCTGCCTAGGGTTTCCAAGGAGCAGCTAGTGGGTTTGAATTGTCAACCTTGTTAACCGTGTGGTTCACAGTCCAGTGTTTATCTTACACCACCAGACCTCCTAATGGTAGATAGTTACAGCACGTGACCAAGTGCGACTCCCCACGATCCCATGCGTGTCACAGTTGATCTGTGCTCCTCCGGGTTTTCAATGACTGGGTTTTTAGAAGTATATTGTGCAGGTCTTTCTTCCAAGGTTCCTTCGGATGGATTGGAACCTGCAAATGTTTGGTTAGCAGCCAAGAGCATGACCAGTTTTCACTACCCAGGGCCTCATTGGTTATACCTGGAAGTGTATCCAGCGGGGCACGTGTTACCATTATATGGTAATTAGATGAGGAACTTTAGGCCCATTATCTCATCGAATCCTATAGCAACCTTGTCAGCTAGGTATGATTATCCTTAGTTTATAAATGAGAAAACAGAAGCTCAGAGAAATGCTTATCCAAGGCAGTTAGGAAGCACAGAGCCAGAACAATCTGATTGATTAGTCATGTTGGCTTGTGCTTCCATGCTGTGAACCCCAGAAGCAGGGAGTGCTGGGAACTACTCACAGTATCTGCCAAAGTCATGAGAGGGAAGAGACATGTTCTATGTGGTTGTGCCCGGTATACATCACAGAGAGCTGAGCATAGGTTTAGGAGCAGAAATAGAAGGGGGGGTGGGGGGTGGGAATCAGCATTTGTTCTGTTTGTCTGCTAAATGTTGGCCTTTTCATAGAAAAAGAACTCAGTATCAAAATGCTCAGAAAGGCCCGCATCATTACTACCGTCTGGAGGAATGTATCCTAGCCTGGGTCTCGTGCCTTTGCCTCTTTAAGGTAGGGGAGGAGTTATTCCAGTCTCTACCAGTCCTCAGCCCTGCAAACTCCTATCAGGCCTACAAGCTTTGGGGGCAGGGAGATTCTGTCTTCCCAAACACCACAGTTTCCAGCTCTAGTATTTATTTCCCCAAAGGTCCCATGAGCATTTGTGAAGTCATGTTTGGCCCTGACCCAGAGAGAAAATACTCTGTGAATGCAGTGCCCTGGAACTAAATTTGGGCAACATTTCCAGGATGGGCAAAGCAGGCGACTGGGGCGCTTGGCACTTACACAGCATCACCATCATTTGGGGGAACAAAGAAAGGGAAGCTTTCTTTTCATCAGTCCACTTAGAAACATGGGTCAAAGCAGAGCGCCTCCCCACCCAGCCTGTCCTCAGTTCCCAGCTGTACCTCTCACTCTTCTGGCTTTGAATAAGCAGCTGAGTCTGTCCAAAGTGCAGACAGAAGCCAAGAAAGAGTTCTCTGGTTACTAAGCTCCTCAGAGGCAAGGTCTACCAGAGCGGAGAGCCGTCACAGGGCAGTGATGTGCTAGGAAGGGAAACTAAGTCAGAGTGTGGTGGGAGCTGCACATTCAAAAGTACACGGTTCTCCCAAGCGTTGCTGACCGTCCAAACCGTAGGCTCTGAGGATCAGACTTTAGCCACCTAGCAGACATAGCAAAATGTCCCTTATCTGATTCTTCAGTTATGCTGGTTAGTAATTCCATACATGAGCCCTGGATACCCACAGATAAATGTAAAAACCTTCCCTAAAAGCCGAGACTGTAAATTCCAAAAAGGCAGTTTTTTTCCCCCAAAAAAAAAAAAGCTAAAGAGGATAGAAAGAAACTCTGTTAACTGATGGTATGTGGAGGGGATTATAATCAATGTAATGAAACAAGGTATATGAATGTTTGAATGTGAAACCGATGATGTGCCCTGAAAACTTTCACTCAATCCACAATAAAAACCTAAAAAAAAAAAAAGTACACGGTTCTTCCAGACATTCCAGATCCTGGATCTAACAGAGGAGAACAGGCTGACAGAAAGACTGCCAAGAGGCTGTTTGCTCAATTAGAGCTAGTTTGGGACCTGGCCAGGGGCTTTGCATGTAACAGCCTTACCTGCATATACAATTTCCATTGCCTTTAGGAATCAAATAGTTTAGGTCAAGCCCAGTTGATGTTTTCAAAATTTTATAGAAACTATGCAATGTACAAGGAGCTCTGGTAGTATAGTGGTTACGAGTTGAGCTGCTTACTTCAAGATCAGCAGTTCAAAACTACCAGCTGTTCCATGGGAGAAAGGTGAGGCATTCTACTCCTGTAAAGATTTACAGCCTCGGAAACCCTATACTGGGTCACTATGAGTCAGAACCGACTCCACAGCACATAACCACCACTGCCATGCAGCTTCTATGATACCGTTGGCTGTGGAGTCAGGGTAACCTGGCACCGATAAGTGTCCAACAGGGAACCCAAGCAAAACATGTGCTGATGTGAGGACTTTGGTCATCCATAGCCTACTGCCAGGTCACTCTCTCAGGCCGATTCTTTCTAACTTTTCTGTAAACTCTTCACTAGCTGGGTGACCTCCAGAGTCTATTTCAGAGTAGGGGGTGTAGCTCAGGGTCAAAACACCAAGAGCTAGAAGGATGAAGTGTCTGAAGTAATACTAAGAACCCACTCTTCACTAACATGGCTAATGATACTGAAGGAAGAAGTCAGAGGTGTACTGAAGGCATTAACAAAGAACTAGGCACCAGGAACTGATGGAATACAAATTGAAATCTTTCAACAAAGTGATGCAGCACTACAGACACTCAACTCATCTATGCCAAGAAGTTTGGAAGACAGCTACCCGGCCAACTGTCTGGAAGAAATCCGTATTTGCGCCCATTCCAAAGAGAAGTGACCTAAAGGAGTGTGGAAATCACCAGAAAATATCATCATTATCTCATGCAAGTAAAATTTTGCTAGAGATAATTCAAAAACAGCCGCAACCATACACTGACAGAGAATCTCCAGAGGTTCAAGCTAGATTCAGAAGATGATGTGGAATGAGGACTCTCATTGCTGACATCAGATAGACATTGGCTGAAAGCAGAGAATACCCAAAAGATGTTTACTTGTGCCTTATTGACTATGCAAAGACTTTCAATTGTGTGGATTGTGATAAGTTATGGACAACATTGTGAAGAATGAGTATTCTGGAACACTTCATTGTGCCTATGAGGAACCTGTACACAGACCAAGAGGCAATTATTCGGACAGAACAAGGGAGCACTGAATGGTTGGAAATTAGAAAAGGTGTGTGCCAGGATTATATTCTTTCACCATACTCATTGAATCTGTATGCTAAGCTAGTAATCCAAGAAACTAGATTATATGAAGAAAAACATGGCATCAGGATTGGAGGAAGACTCATTAACAGCCTGCGATAAGCAGATAAGCAGAAGCCGTAGTCAAGAAATCAATGACTTATATTGTATTGGGCAAATCTATTGCACAAGACCTCTTGAAAGTGTTGAAGAACAAAGATGTCAGTGTAGGACTAAGGTGTGCCTGACCCAAGCCATGGTATTTTCAACAGCCTCATACGAATGTGAAAGTTGGACAATGAATAAAGAACACTGTAGAAGAATTGATCTATTTGCATTATGGTGTTGAAGGAGAATATTAAAAGTATCATGGATTGCCAGAATAGCAAACCAAACTGTGTTGGCAGAAGTGCACCCAGAAAGCTCCTTGGAAGACAGGAGGGCTAGACTTCATTTCTCATACTTGGGACATATTATCAAGAGGGACCAGCCCCTGGAAAAGGATATCATGTTTGGTAAAGTAGAGGGTCAGAGAAAAAGAGGAAGATCCCCAACGAGATGGATTGGCACAGTGACAGCAGCAATGGGCTCAAACTTAGCAACGACTGTGAGGTGGGCACAGGAGTGGGCAGTGTTCCGTTCTGTTGTGCATAGGGTCACTATGAGTTAGTACTGACTCTGGCACCTAACAACAACAACAACAACAACATGCTAATAAGTGATCATGATGTGAAAGTCAACATTATAGAAAAATGGAGGATGACCATATTAGATCACAAAATAGAAGGTGGCCCCATCACTATGTTGTTGTTATGTGCTGACTCATAGTGACCATATGCATAACAGAAGAAACACTGCTCACGTTCCTTGCTGCACTTAGCTCATCGCTACTACCACTGTGCTAATCCATCTCTTTGGGGGTCTTCCTCTTTGCCTCCTACCCTTCAGTTTAACAAGCATGATATCCTTCTGCAGACTGGTCCCTCCTGATAATATGTCCGAAGTATGAGAAATGAAATCTCTTCAATTCTACTCCTTTGCACTTCCAGTGTTTTGTCTATTTCTGATATTCTATTATTAATTGTTTGGATCTCTTTTCTGTAGGTTTTGAATTGTTTCCAATGCTGTATCTATCTTATTTGATTGTTCCTGTAGTGCTTTCCTGACTTCTTCCTTATTTTCTCAACTCCATTGTACATTGTTTTGATACATTTGATAATAATTTTTCTGAATTCCTTCTCGGGCATTTCCAAAGCCTGCCCATCTTCCAGTATGGAGTGTAGGTCTACTTCCAGCTCATCTGCCTCAGTCACTTTATCTCGTTTCTGGATATGTGCAGATATGGTCGTCTGCTTCTGTTTTGGGGGAATATTCAGGGGTTATCTGTGGCCTTAATACTTAGATGGGTGTGTATTTTGGTATTTTGTATGCTTTCTGATTGCCTCCAGGTAGATGTGATCAGGAAATTGGCTTCCCTTTTCATTTCCTTGAGAATTTTCCTTGAGAAATTTCAAGATGCCACTGTTGGTCGTTTTGATGTAACTTAGGATTTAATTTTTGGCCTATTTCCTTTTTTGTCTGCTTGTCCTGCTCCACAATCCCCATTCAGGCCTCTTTTCTAGTTATAAACGGTTCAGGGCCAGCTGTGGCCATTTGGTTTTAATTGGAAGCTGTCTCTTTAAATTTCAAGGACAGCTGTGCGCATGCGTAGTAGAACCCTCTGAGGGTGGGGCTGGGGTGCCCACTAGCTCAGGCTCCCCTATAGTCACCAGAATGGGGGTGCGCAGACAGCAAGGGGCCAATGAACAGCTACCAAAAGAAAAGACTGTCCACACCTTTATCTCTGTGGTTCTGCCAGGCGTCTGTGGCTGCTCCGATCCTTCCCCCTCGTGGTCTCACCCAAGATGGCGACTCCTGGAGCAGCTGAGCATCCTGGACTAGAAAGCAATAGATTTCTTGTTTCTGCCACAAGCTCCCCCAGCTGTGAGTCTTCCAACCTTCTAAGTATTCCTTTATATGTGGGTCAGAGTTCTGGGGCCATCCCCTGAACCTGCTTGGTCGGTTATTCTGTGTTGTTGCTGGCGGAGCTCCTTTACTGCTCGTCCACCCGATCCGCCATCTTGTTTGTTTGGAAAGTCCATGGTATTTTTAATATTCTCCTCCTACACCATAAAAAATGCATCAGTCCTGTTATGGTCTATGTCTAACTTTCACTCATGTTATTGGAAATACCCTGGCTTGGGTCAGGGGCACCTTAGTCCTCAAACTGACATCTTTGCTCTTCAACACTTTAAATAGGCCTTGAACATATCTGCCTAATGCAATACATCCTTTAATTTCTTGACTGCTGCTTCCTTGAGTATTGATGGCTGATCTGAGCAAAATGAAGTCTTCGAAACCTTCAATCTTTTCTCCATTCATTTTGATGTCTTTGGTCCAGGGGTGAAGTTCTGTTTTCTGTATATTGAGGTGTAACCCATACTGAAGGGTTCACGGTCCAGGCTGCATGGAATGAAGTGCAGCCAGGAGGGAACCAAATGAGAGAAAGGAGAGACCCTGGTGGCAGAAATGGGGTGCGGCCTGGCACCATGTAAGCGGGGAGGGAGGGGGCGCTCTGGAAGACCTGCGAGCCGTTTCCATGTCGCTACTTGGCCTTCCTGAGCTGCACTTTCCCATCTATGACACGGACTCATAAAGGTCTGTGTCCAGCTCTTGGCATCGCATCTGGACGCAGCAGGTGTCTTCCAGGCCACATTCCTTCTCGCTTGGTGAACAGAAGCCTCTTGCCTTGCATGAACCCCGCACGCCGCAGTAGTGGGGTGACTGCCTTCGTGTTCCTTCTCACCTTGGTGAACAGAAGCCTCTTGCCCTGCATGAACCCCACACGCAAGTTTTGGTGGGATTGTTGATGTTGTTAAATGCCATCGAGTCAGTTCTAGGGTTTTTGAGGAGCGGCTGGTGGATTTGAACTGCCGACTTAGCGTTTCAAACCAGCATTGTAGTCGAGTGCTGATCCTACAGTACCACACCAGGACTCCTTCTAGTGCGGTAGGGGAGACGATCCTTAGGGGGAAGCACTTGGATCCCATCGCTTCCACCGGCTGCACCCACCCGGAACTGCAGGGGGCGCGTAGTTCCGGAGCAGAAAGCTGCTCTGGCCGGCTGCACTGTGCCGCTGATTTTGCTCCTGGTGCCTAGGGACACCGAGTGCTTTGGAGCTGGGAGAGGAGGGCGTGCCCTCGGCCCTGGGCCCCACTGCGTTCCTGGGACGCTGCAGCACCCTCCCGGCTCCAGGGAAGGGGCCTAGGGAAATGGCCCTTCGCGCTGCCTGTGTCTGCCATCTGCCTTCTCAACTCCCTCCTCCAGATGCCCTGGCTTTTTTGGGTGTCTGGATACCCTCCCGAACAGATGACAAACTCATTCCTCTGATCCAAAGTCCAATAGCCAAAGGTGAACTGACATGTGTCCGGTTCCCCCACATCTTCACTCTGCCAAGACAAACACACTGTGCACGCTGAGTCACACCATTCTCCAATGTGATGCCAAATTGATGGGGGTGGAAATGTTTTCATCTTCTGCAGTAATTGACTTTTTTTTTTTTTTTTGCAAAGAGCTTTCTCTTGTTTTGTTTTGAATGTTTGTTATATATTTGAATAAGTAATCCATGCTCACAGTACAAATTAAAAGCTACAAAAGGGGACATAAAAGCACAACAAAACCCACTTTGATTTAGACTTAGCCAGCAACTTGACCCTGTATTGTTGTTGTTACGTGCCGTGGAGTCGGTTCTGACTCATAGCGACCCTGTTCAGGGTTTCCAAGGCTGTAAATCTTTATGGGAACAGAAAGTCTCATCTTTCTCCTGCAGAGCTGCTGGTGGGTTTAAACTGCCGACCTGGCAGTTAACAGTGCAGTGTTGGTCTTACAGTCAGTCATCAGCACATATGTATACAAACATATATATATTGCTGAATCGAGTTATTCCAACTTATAGCAACCCTGTACAGGGTTTCTGAGGAGTGGCTGGTGGGTTTGAACTGCCGACCTTGCAGTTAGTAGTGCAGTGCTTATCCTACAGCACCCCCCACCCCCACACCACACACACAAACCAAAGGGCTTTAAAAAGTTCTTGGGGAAATTCCAGTATGTCTCAATTCCATTTTTCTATGAACTTTTTGAAACCCCTTCATGTCTATGTATGTATCTATATCTATATTTATAGCTATATTTTTAGGGGGAGGGAAGATCCCAAATTCTAACATTTTATGGTGGTTGTGTGCTTTGGAGTCTAGCCCGACTCATGACAACCCTGTATAGGGCTTTTGAAGCTGTAAATCTTTACCAGCACAGAAAGCCTCATCTTTCGCCTGAGGATTCAAACTGTTGACCTTGTGGTTAGCAGCCCAACCCATAATCCACTATGTTCCTGTTATGGCACTGTGGGTTAATGTGCTGGGCTGCAAAAGTTGGTTTGAACCGCAAGGTTGGTGGTTCAAGCTTACCAACCGCTCCTCAGAAACCCTATACAGGGCTGCTATGGGTCGGAACTGACTCAACTGCACTTTTAACACCAACAGCAACCCTTTTATTGGCGTCCTGATGTGGCACTGCAGGATAAGCACTAGACTGCAAAGTCACAGCATACAACCACCATAAAATGTTAGAATTTGGGGTGGTCTGCTTCATTACTGTACGGCCTTGAATCATAGCTACCAGTACCCAGTCCTTTAGAAGACATGCATCTGTAAATCATTAAGGACATACCCAGGGAAGGTCCCTGAGGACAAGACTGCCCCTCTGTGTACTGGCCTGCAAGTTGTAATACGTTCAAACACATTCTGCCAGAGGACAAACCTACCACATTGCTGGTTAGTTAATACATAAAACTCAAGTGGATCCAACTTGTGCCAAGACTCCAATGTAAACCACAGGCTTCCACCAACAAAGTACTTTAGAATTTAAGCTCTAATCCAATACATAGATGTTGTTGAGTCGAGTCAATTCTGACTCATAACACCCATTTCTGAGTAGCGGTTGGTGGGTTTGAACTGTAGAACTTGTAATTAACAGTACTTATTAAGGTCAGCAGTTCGAAACTACCAGCTGCTCCGTGGGAGAAAGATGAGGCTTTCTACTCCCGTAAAGATTTACACCCTTGGAAACCCTGTACAGGGTCGCTATGGATCGGAACCGACTCGACGGCACTTAACAACAACAATAATTAACAGTCCAGTGCCACACGAGGACTCCATGTGGGTGTGTGAGTGTGGCTTCAGGATTGGAGGAAGACTCATTAACAACCTGCGATATGCAGATGATACAACCTTGCTTGCTGAAAGTGAAGAGGACTTAAAGTAATTACTGATGAAGATCAAAACCATAGCCTTCAGTATGGGTAGTACCTTATTGTAAAGAAAACAAAAGTCCTCACCACTGGACCAATAAGAAACATCACAATAAGTGGAGAAAAGACTGAAGTTGGCAAAGGCTTCATTTTGCTTGAATTCACAATCAACACTCATGGAAGCAGCAGTTAAGAAAATCAAACCTCTTTAAAGTATTAAAGAGCAAAGCTGTCAGTTTGAGCACTAAAATACGCCTGACCCAAGCCGTGGAGCCCTGGTAGCATAGTGGATTACAAGCTGGGCTGCTAACTGCAAGGTCAGCAGTTCAAATCCACCAGCCTCTCAGAGGCTTTCAGCATCTGTAAAAATTCACTGCCTTACTATGACTTGATTACACAAAACCAACACCATATATGCATGTGAAAGTTGGACAATGAATAAGAAAGGCCATAGACGCATTTGAATTCTGGCCATCAAGTCAGTTAGGAATTCCAAGGCTTTTTAAATCTTTGCAGGAGCAGAAATAGAGTGTCTGGTGGGCTCTAACCGCCAATCTTGTGGTTCACGGTCCCAGGCTTATCTTACAGAGCCACTGTGTTCTGGAATGATAACGTTGGAGAAGAATAGTAAAAATTGCTTCCAGAGGAACCAAGAAATCTGTATTGGAAGAAGCACAACCAGGATGCTCCTTGGAAGCCGGGATGGTGAGACTTTATCTCTCACACATTGGACACATCATCAGGAGGGACCAGTCCCTTGGTAAAATAGAGAGTCGAAGGTAAAAGAGGAAGACCCCAGCCAATGGACTGACACCATGGCTGCAGCATTGGTTTCAAATGTAACAACAGTTGTGAGGTTGGCCCAGGAGCAGCCAGTGTTGCATTCTGTTGTACCTAGGGTCACTAGGAGTCAGAACCGACTGGACAGCACTTAACAACATGGATGTGTATATGTTTATATATGTGTGTGTGTGTATATAGGTGTGTATGTTTACATGTAAGGAGCCCTGGTAACATAGTGGATTACAACCTAAGCTGCTAATTACAAGGTTAGTAGTTCGAATCTACCAGTAACTCCCTGGAGAAAGAGGAGGCTTGCTGATCGCGTAAAGATTTACAGCCTTGGAAACTGTATGAATTAGAAATGACTCGGTTGCAAACCACCACCAAACGTGCATGTAGATATGTGTGTATGTGTGTTTGTGTAAGTGCCAAGTTGGTTCCAACTCAGAGCAAACTTGTATAGGATTTCCAAGGATCCACTAGTGGCTTTGAACCACCAACCTTGCGGTTAGCAGTCCAGGGCTTATCCTATACCTCCACAACAAGACTCCTAATGTGTGTATACATGTGTGTACATGTGTGTGTACGTGCATATGTGTGTATGTGTGGTGGTGATGGTGGTGGTGGTGTGCCTTCCAATCAGTTCTGAGAGTGTCTGAGGCTGTGTATCTTTAAGAAAGCAGAGAGCCTCATCTTTCTCCTGCGGAACGACTGGTAGATTTGAACTCCTGACCTTGCAGTTAGCATCCTGACTAGAAAATACACTGAGTCCTGGTGTGGCATTGCAGGATAATGCACTGGACCACGAGGTCAGCACTTAACAACAACAGCAACAACCAAGGCTCATATACATATATACTCCTGGTGTGGCACAGTACGGTAAGCACCGGACTCACCAGCTGCTCCTTGGAAACCCTATATAGGCTCATCATGAGTTGAAACTGACTCAACAGCACTTAACAACATCAGCTATCCATATTTGTTGTTGTTATTCAGGGCCTTTGGGACAATGTGTCCTCATAGTGACCCTGTGCGCAATAGGACAAAACACTGCTCTGTCATGTGCCATCCCACAAATGGTCATTCTGAACCTATGGTCGCTGCCACTGTGGGAATGCATCCTGTTGAGCATCTTCCTCATTTCACTGGTGGTGAACACAGTGGGCTGTGCATTGGGCTGCAGTTTGAGTCCACCTGGTACCTACAGGTTTCTAATTCCTACCCCCGCCTCCCCTTCTCTAGGTGCTGACCCAAGCCCAGCTCCAGGGCCTTCGGTAGGAGGAGGAGTGGTCCTGCTGACCACAACCAAAGACCACCACCCCGCAGGAAGGTCCTTTGGCTTCTTGAGTCTCCTACACTTGAATCAGAATGGCTGCCTCTGACCATCAAGCAAAGAGCACAGAGGTCCAGGTGAGTGGGCCTCTCAAGGCTTCCTCATAAGGCAGGGTGATAATATCTCTGCTTTCTAGTTGTTGTAGGGCATGTGGAGAAATAAAGCATTTACCCAGGCTAGCACCACTTGGGAGCAGCTGATCACATACTCCAGATCTTCTGTCAGAACCAGTCTGGTATCCATCTACCTCGCTCTCTGGCATCTACTTCCTTCACCTACGCACCCAACCCACTGCTCCATCTCCATCACCTCCTGTGATCCTCACAAAAACCTTGTTCTGGAAGAAAGAATCATAAGGAATTTAGTTAGCAGATGAGGGAAGCCAGCTGGAGAACAGTGGAGTGTTCGGTGTTTGCCCTCATAGTCAGCAAACAGTACAATCAAGATTTGAACGCAGATCTCTCCTGTGCCTTTAGCTATTGGGCTCCACTGCTTTCCCTGTAAAAGAGTTTGATTGCACATCACGACTTCTCTACCAACTGCCCTTCCTGTGCCCCGATCTCAACACCTTATCCTTCTAGAGCCCAGGATGTTCCACAGAGCTGCCAAGATGCTCCCTGGACCAGCACCCTTCATGCCAGAGGACGAAGGACTCCCAGATATGCCCACGCAGGGCCAGAGGATAACCTTTGAAGCAGTGACTTGAGCTCCTGGAATGAGCAAGAAGTGAGAGAGGACTTATTAAAGGACCTCCCTTCCCACCCTCTGGTCTTTGGAGTTCCTGCCCAGGAAGTTTGCATGACAAGACAAAAGAATAATATTGAAACGCAGGGCGTAGCATAATCCAGCCCTCTGCTCCCTACCAGCCTCCACTTTGAGGATTAGGCTGTTGTGTTCTATCCTGAAACGCAATCACGTGACTGTGGGGGCTTGGACAGTGCTCACATCTAATTTTCAAAAGGAAACTGCTTGCCCTAGGCATGGGGGCCACTGACTGACTCCACCTGGCATGGACTTTTTCCAGCTTTTCAAGGTGTCCTCCTCCTGACTTGGCTGAGTTACATAAACACACAGATGAAGTGCAAGTCATAGTGAGTCTGCAACAGCTCCCTTACTAGGCAGACTGGTACCACTGGGCATTCTTGCCCCTTGCCCCTCATGTAGGTGCCAGGGTCCCACCAGGCAGGACACGAACCCCTGGTAGCCAGAGACATGGCTTCAATGAAACCAGAGAAGAAGGTCAAGAACTAGTGAGACTGGCCATGGGTCTCTCTCCATGTGGTCACTCCAGACACCCAGAAATGCTCTGAAAGGAGAGAGCCGGCAAGGCCAGTGCCCTTCCTTTCCATCAGTGCTGTTCAGTCGAGGTAGACCCCTCTCAGAGCTGCTCGCTGCCACTGTCCTGTAGACACTGGGCTCCTTCATCTCACACCTTTGACGAGATGCCTCCTGCCACCTGGCTGCTGCTTCTCCAACATTTGTCATTGTCCGTGGTTTGCGTTTCATTGAAAGTCCAGCACAAGGTCCCTATTATGACCTGTGAGTTGCTAGAGGGTGTGTTCATCTCTCCACCTGGAATATCTTCACCACCAATTTATCCACAAGTCACTCTCTAGCCTCTCCCTGCAGTTTATTGTTCTCCAGAGCAGTCACCGTCCTCTGACGTGCTGCTGGGCTTCCTACTTTGTTTGCTATCTTTCACTCACAATGACACGTTGAGCTCCACAAAGGCAGTCATTGATTTGCTTACCAATATATAGTGTGGCACTATAGGACGAACACTGGACTGCAAACTGAAAAGTCAGCGTTTAAACCCACCAGCAGCTCCTCAGATACCCTGTACAGGATTGCTATGAGTTGGAACTGACTTAATGGCATTGACAACAACAACAATATACTCAACACTTAGAATAGTGCCCAATATATGTTGTTGTCAAGTGCCATTGAGTTGGTTCCAACTCATAACGACCCAGTACTGGGCTTCCCAAGAATGGCTGGTGGGTTTGAACCACCAACCTTGTGGTTAGATGGCTAGTGTTTATTTTACAATGTCACCCCAGGACTCCAAGAATATAGTTGTTGTTGTTGTTAAGTGCCGTCGAGTCGGTTCCAAGAATATAGTTAGTGATCAGTAAATATTTGTGGAATAATGGAATAAACTAATGGAAAATATTTTCAATAACCTCATATGCATGCGAAAGCTGGACAGTGAATAAGGAAGACCATAGAAGAATTGATGCTTTTGAGTTATGGTGTTGGAGGAGAATATTGGAAGTACCATGGGCTGCCAAGAGAACCAACAGGTCTGTGTTGGAAGAAGTACAGCCAGAGTGCTCCTTGGAGGCAGGATGGCCAGACTTCATTTCTCCTACTTCAGAAACACTGCCCGGTCCTGGGCCAACCTCACTATCATTGCTACGGTTGAGCCCATTGCAGCTGCCACTGTACCAATCCATCTCACTAGGGGTTTTCCTCTTTTTCTTCGAGCCTCCACTTTACCAAACATGATATCCTTCTCCAGGGACAATATGTTTGAAGTATGAGAGACAAAGTCTGGCCAGCCTTGTTTTCAAGGAGTACTCTGGCTTTACTTCTTCTGTGGTATTGGAGAATATCGAAAGTACCATGGACTGCCAAAAGAGCAAATAGATCTGTGTTGGAATTCCAGAAATAGCTAGAAGGACAAGCTGGCCAGAGTGCAGGGCTTGGACCAGGTAGTGGCAGATGCTGAGCATTCACCCAAAAGGAAAAGCGCTAGTGTGCACCCATTGTGCCTTCCTGCTCTTTCTTCTTCTCTGATGGTAGCAGCTGATTGTCTTTGGAAATGGCGCCTTCCCCATTTCTTGTAGACTTGGTAGGGTGGTTAACCATGGCCAATCCCAGCCAGCGGTGGGCATGTGCCCCCACAGGTCCACCAAGACTAGCCTGGGAATGTGGATCTTAGCAGAGGGCATTGAACAGTTGAAATTGATGCATAGTGACAAGAGCACCTTGAAAGACCACCAACCCCTCCTACTCCCTAGATCCCCAAACTGCACTGGCTTCCATCCAACAGATATCCGATTCCTCAATTCTCTCTTCAGGTCAAATGAAAATCTCCAGCAGACTGGTGAGCCTACCAGCTGTCTCTTCTTAGGCAGGTGTTGTCTAACTACTCTGTGCTTTAGTTACCTCATCTAAAAAATAGTAAGAGGTGAACCCTCTGTCCCTAGAGTCTACCCCAACTTCATTAAACTCCTCTGCAGTTTTCTGGCTTCAAAGTCACCTTTCTCACCTTATTTTCTCCTTCATCTTTCAACATAACCTCCTCAAGGAGAAACATGGAGCAACTGGAAAAAGCGAAGCTAAGGCAGAAATGAGTTCATGTACATCAAGTGATTAGAAATTGCCTGTCATACAGAAAGTGTTATATAATAAATGTTAGGTGGTGCTGACTTTGTTATAAGCAACAATAGTGATAGAATTGGAGCAAAGAGTCTTGGAACTAGTTGAAACCTATGCAGAACAGTCTGTTGCTGCCTGTTTACTTCCCCTGAGTCCGTGTTTATCTCCCCACCATACTTTTTCTAGAAGGCTGGCCTGGGGTGGTTGGCAATGAAGATCTTTCCCCTGATTGTATTTCATCAGATTAACATCCTTCAGTGGTTTGGGGTCACTGTTGAAATAAGACCAAACTTCTCCCTATGGCTTTGAAGACTGACTGGCTCTCTCTAATCTCAAACTTCTCCCGAGATTTTCACTGTGTCCACTGGCATTCCTTGAATGGATCAGTCAAGTCCCAACCTCAGGGCCTTTGCACATACTATAGTTTCTTCTTTGAACACTTTCCTTCTGCTTTACACCAAGCTAACTCCTACTTATATTTACGTCTCAGCTTCTCTACAAAATACATTAGATTTCTCTGAACCTTGTTACTCAATTTCCATGAGCTTGTAACCGTTTTCAAAGAGCCCTGGTGGTATGGTGGGTTACGTGTTGGCCTGGTAACCACAAGTTCCAGCAGTTCAAATCTACCGGCCACTAAATGGGAGAAAGAGAAAGTGTTCTGCTCCCGTAAAGGTTTAAAGCGTAGGAATCTAATCAGTGACAATGGGTTTAGTTTTTGTCTTCATAACGATCTGTAATTACTCTCTCTCTTTTATATGTGTCAACTTTGGACGCAATTTCCATGAAGGTAATGATTTCAACCAGTGCCAGTCTCCAGCACTTACATAGCTCCTGGCACCTCTGAAGCCTCAGAAGATACAGAAGGTGCCTAGTTTACCAAATCAATGGGGCCAGGCAGGATCTAAACTAAAACCTAAAGAAATTATTAATAATTGAGCAAGATGATTTTTAGAAAATTCTCTTAGATTGCTTAAATTTCAAGGAATGCTTAAATGTGTTTAGTGGTAAGTGTTGTTGCTGTTGTTAAGTGCCTTCCAGTTGATTCTGACTCGTAGAGATCCTGTTAAAGGGTTTCCAATGAGCAGCCGGTGGGTTTGAACTGCCGATCTCATGATTTGCATCCAGGGCTGATCTATAGCGCCACACCAAGACTCCTATGTAGCTATGATATCATGGTGAGTGTCCTATTGGGCATTAGTCCACTAGCACATCACACGTCTGGGGTTGCTTGTGATCCTTACGGTACCTACCACTCATTGAGCACTACCCCTCTGCCGTGGACTGAACACATGTCATCTTCCACCATTATTTTACAAGAAAGGTGCTAATGCCCCATTCTATAGAAGAAAAACTGTCAGTTTGTCACCTATGGTAGCTCGTGTGTTGCTGTAATGCTGGAAGCTTTGGCACCAGTATTTCAAATACCAGCAGGGTCACCCATGGTGGGCAAGTTTTAGTGGAACTTCCAAACTAAAGCAGAAAAGAAAGACCTGGCCATCTCCTTTCTATCCTAATAGAGCATTGTCCCATAGAGTGCTGGAAGACCAGCCCCTTAGGATGGCGGTCACTATCACAGCTGCAGCAATGGACACACATACTCATCCTCAGGGGGGTGCAATAGCTTCAGGCAGTGCTTTTTTTCTGTTGTACATGGGCACCATGAGTTGGGGGCTGACATGACAGCAACTACCATTTACAGGACTAGTTCTGCTACCGAAGACTAGAACCCAAACTTGGCAGACACCAAAGCACCAGCTTAATCATCAAACCCTAGTTGGTTAATGCTGTCAGCCTAGTAAATGAATGTACCCACAAGGACCCCATGGAAGTGTTGAAGCCAATGTGTGCTCTTCACAGCTGAGTCCCTCCAGCCCCTTTCATGATGTACTATAGAAACATGGAGTCTGCTTTCTCAGCCCCAGGAGATTAGATACTGCAGATGGAAGGAGGAAGGGAGAGGGAGAAAAGTTGTTGTAAAGAGTATGAAGGAAAGATGCTGATTGCCTAATGATAAATAAGCTCAGAAAAGTACAAAAAGTAGATTAAAAAAAGGAGCAACTGCTAGGTTTGAAGTGTCTGCCTTTCAGTTAGCAGTCTAGTGCTTGTGTTAAAGTTCCACACCAGGACTACTATTAAAATGGCAGTACTCCTAAAGTTATAAGGAGCTCTGGTAGCGTAGTGGTTACGAATCGGGCTGCGAACCTTAAGGTCAACGGTTCGAAACTACCAGCCGCTCCACGGGAGAAAGATGAGGCTTTCTACTCCCGTAAAGATTTACACCCTCGGAAACCCTGTACAGGGTCGCTATGGGTCGGAACCGACTCGACTGCACTTAACAACAACAACAACAACTCCTAAAGTTAATCTACATACAGGTCTGTAATAGTTAGGGGTCTGTGTCAACTCAACGAAGCCAGGATTTCCAGAGGTTTAGCAATTGAGACTCTATAATTGTAAAATAATAAACTTCTCTTTACACATATACGTATATATGTTTCACTGGTTTTACTTCTCTAGAAAACCCACAGTACTGAGAGAGTGCGGTTCTACAGAAACAAAACCACAAGGATGAGTTTTCTAAATTGGTTCTCAAGTCTGACTGATTTTAAAGGCACTGGTATAGGGTGAAGGCACGTCTGACCTTCATTTCATAAGAATTGGCCCAGGACTGATTTTGACTTTGGTCTCCTTTCTGTCTTGTGGAGTCAGATGAAGTCAGACATAGTCCCCACTTGGTTTAAGCAGTTGGTGCTGTAAATAGGACTCACTGCAATGGCTCTAGACTTAGAAAATTAGGAGGTTTTGTAAGAGAAAGAATGAAAGGGCATGGGATAAAATACTTAAGTAGAGAGGAGAGCTGTCTGGACTCCATGACATACTGGTTAAACAGGGCTGGCGGTGGCCCAAGACCTACTGGAATGCACCCTGTCAGAAGCCCAAGGCCACATGCATATGAATTGTGTTCTTCCAAGGGAGAAGAAAAGATTGAACTTGAATGTGTTTGACTGCCTTTTGGATACTGGTCTCTCCTGCCTAGTACTGAAAAATAGACATACATGTGTGATTGTTGTTGTTGTAGTTGTTGTTAAGTGCTGTCGAGTCGGTTCCGACCCATAGCGACCCGGGTTTCTGAGGAATGATTATTAGAAATGATGAATACAGATGTGAGAAACATTGTCAATACCGATAAACACTCAGGTAATCCAATCTGTACTCATTTTAGCGAGAGTGAGGTTTTCTGTATTCAATTTTGCAAAATCGGGCACCCCAACCCAGTAAACTCAGGCAGACACACAGCATGGTGGGCCCACAAAGAGTTTCATTCCTCTGTCTTGAAAAAGCCCCTCCTCCAGTTCTCATTCTACTGGGTATAGAGCCTCAGGTAGAATCCTAAGCCCCACCCAGAACCTTCAGATTTGGGACATTTGCATTTGAAAAGACATGGAGACCAACCCAGAACTGCTGGGAGAACAGGAGATTCAACCCAAGAAAAAAACCTCAGAGGCATCAAGGCAAGGGAATTGGGCTCATCAGAGAAATCCCCCTTCTAGGACTGAAAGATAAAGGGAACCAGCGAGCTGTATCCTCACTGGTGACCACCTGGTTCTACTTGTGAGTGGACCTGAGGGGAAATACAGCAATGAAGACACCAACTGAGTTTGGACATGTTCTATTGACAGCCGTTGACCGTGAGATAAGAGGAATGGGAAGGCTGGCTGGTTTGAAGCTTAGGGAGTTGTGTGAACTCCTGAGCCCACAGGCACTGACCTAGCCCATGGAGGCTAGCGCTGAGAAAGAAGGGGCAAGTGAAATGAAGTGCAGGGAGGTGTATGTGAACTCCCAAACTTGCAGCTGGTACCCACTTGAGCTAGCTTGGATGTCTAGGGTTCAGCTGACTGGATTAAGACAAAGATGTTTGATACTCTGAACAAGAGTCAATTAATTACTACAGTTTGATGAACTGAACTTTTGTTTATGGATGCAGTAACTCAAAATTCCAATTGGAATGGAAGATTCTTCAGATCAAGGAACATGCTTATCTCCTCAGTGTACTGGGTTGATTTGTTGTTGTTGTTAAGTGTCGAGTGGGTTCCGACCCATAGTATAGGGTTTCCAAGGAGCGGCCGGTGATCTTGAATTGCCAACCTTGCTGTTCAAACCAACTTTGCAGTCCAGTGCATTAGCCCACAGCACCACATCAAGACTGGGTTGATAGTGAAGGACAATTTAGACATTGGCTATCAAAAATGAGAGCTATAAAGGCACAAAGTGGCTGGCTTACAAACTTTTTTTAGTTTTAGTGCTTAGTTTTAGAATGAAGGGCATAGGTGAGAATCTCCACTGAATAGTTTCTCTCTCTTCCAGATGGCGCTGGTAAAATCGGGGTGGGAAGTGATGCTGATAGGATTTTATAGTTTCAATTGTGAGTCATTATTAGTAGGAGTAATTGTTATTGTCAAAATTGTAAAAGTAGAAGGTGTGTAACAAAACGGAGGGAGTAGTTATCTTTTATTTCAGCAGCAGACCGTCCCACCAGGGCCAACATTAAGGAAGAACTTGAGTGGAGCGTGGGATCCCTGCTGGGAAAAGTGGCGACAGCAGAGATGGTGGCGTGGAAACTCAGAGCAGGACTGAGTCAGGCTGTGTGCCGACGGGCATGAGGCTGGCTTGCAGAATGTGCCCTGTGAACATTTAAATGAATATCTATTTTTGTGTTTTATTTTGTATATGTGCATCAAATATTTTTGCTTTGTTGATTTGTGACATCTAAGATGAAAATGGGACCAGTGTGGTTTTTGGTTGTACGTATTTTATTTATAGCATATTAGGCACAAGTATGGCTTTGCAATTTTCTTTATTTAGAGATTGTGCATGTAGTTCATAGGTTTTGAGTTGGCGAGGATCAACTGTAATGGTTAGGATTCTGTGTCAACTCCACTGGGTCAGGATTTCCAGAAGATTAGCAGCTGGGATGTGCTTATGCCCATGGTGATGAAACCTAATACAGGCATAGTTAACTCTGGTGAGTGGCTATGAGCAGCCAATCAATTAAAGGGATGCTTCCTTGGGAGTGTGGCCTGCTCCCAATATAATGGACATGTGGGAGAGACTCCCTCTCTCTCTTCTTCTGGGGATCTCTCTTCTTCTTACTTTACAATTGTAAGATAAGATAAACTTCTCCTTATATATCTGTACATATATATGTTTCACTGGTTTTGCTCCTCTAGAAAACCAGACCTAAGGCAAGGTCCAATCCAATGCTTATCAAAATCCCAGCTAGCTATTTTGCAGAAATTGACAAGCTGATCCTAAAAGTCAAATGGAGAAGTAAGGGCCTGAAAATAGCCAAAAATAGTATTTAATGAGAAGAACAAAGTCGGAGGACTCACATCTCACGATTTCAAAACCTTACTACAAAGCTGCCATAAATAAGACAGTGTGATACTGGCATAGGACAGACATATAGATCCATGGAATAGAGTTGGAAGTTAATAAATAAACTCACACTTCTGTAGCTGATTGATTATTGACAAGGATACCAAGTCCACTCAGTGGGAAAGAATAGTTTCTTCAACATATCGTGATGGGACAACTGGATCTACACTGCAGAAGAATGAAGGTTGGCCCAGTACCTCATACCATACACAAAGTTAACTCAAAATTGATCATAAATCTAAATGTAAGAGCTAAAATTATAAAATTTCTAAAAAAAAAAAAAAAACATAGAGAAAATTGTTTTGATTTTAGGCTAGTCAATTGGTGGGTTTTTTTGTTTTTTTTTTTAAGTTAATGGTCTTTTATTGGAAAAAAAAATGACTGGCATTTACAACTTGGAATGGACATAACTGGTCAGTTCTTGAACAGAAAGGTGAAGGCTGTGCTGAAGTCCACAGCCACGGCCTACTCTGCCGGCTCCAAGTCACCATTCAGAGGGGGATTGTTTTTTGTTTTGTTCTTTTTTTACAAAAAAAAACAGAGAGTCCAAAGATGCTCCCTTGGTAAAGGGTTTTTTTTTAATTTGTGTGGACGGTGACAGGCGGATACTGGGTTGTCACGTTTGCACAGTGCAGGTGCTAAACCAGTATCCACAGGCCAGCATGCCACCAGCACGTCACTGTCACCATGGGTCAGAGCACAGGGACAGTGTACAAGAGGACCATCCTCCCAGCGGGGCTACGTCTCAACTGGTTAGCTTTCTTCACCCATTTCTCTGTACATTGTCCTGAGGTAAACCAATTTCAAATGTGTTTGTTTTCAATATACCAGCTTTGACAGTTTATGCTGATGAATTCTACTAGAACCCATTTGGACAGGTTTTGAATTTTTTCGATTGTGTTTTTCGTGTGCCCAGCCATCCGGCTGCATGCGTGGAGACCAGCCAGCCCACACAGTGCGTTCGTCATCAGCAAATGGAACATGAAGGAGCCCACTAAGTGCTCCCTTAGCATTACGGTAGGACAAGTATTTCTATTGCAAAACTGATGTGTAGCTTGATCTTTAGGGGACAGGACCACCAACCAATACATGCAGATTGTGTGTGTGTGTGTGTGTGTGTGTGTGTGTGTGTGCGCGCGCGAGACAGAAGGTATTTTGACATTCGGTTTTGCTATACAGAAATAGAATGAATAAATGAACCTTAATTTTTTTGCAAGAGGTAAGTAAAAGATTCAATTAGATTCTTCTAGAGGGAAAAGGAGTTGAAAGTAGGTCTTCATTTTGCAGTCCTCATCTGTACGAATTCTTCATAGTTTTCGTCACCATTAATGTCTGCTTCTCTGATCTTTCGTCTACTTCTTCATCTGTTAGTTTTTCTCCTAAGTTTGTCATGACGTGGCGTAATTTGGCCGCGCTGATGTAACTGTTGACATCCTTGTCAAAGACTCAGAATGCCTCGCGGATCTCTCCTTCACTGTCTGTGCCTTTCATCTTTCTAGCCATCATAGTCAAAAACTCGGGGAAGTCAACTTCATTGACTTCCCGTCGGCGTCTACTTCAAGGATCATGTCCTGTAACTCCGCTTCTGTTGGGTTCTGACCCCGTGACCACATCACAGTCCCAAGTTCCTTTGTTGTGATGGTAACATCGCCATCTTTATCGACTAGGGAGAAAGCTTCCTTGAATTCAGCAATCTGCTCTTCGGTCAGGTGATCAGCCATGGTGCCAGGGAAGGGGGAAGCACCGAGGGGCAGTGACGGCACATGGGGGGTGGGGACGTGTTTCTGTTGGTTCTGCGGTGGCCGCTGCTAAGGAGCCGGGTGCGGTGTGCACTGTACCGCCACCACCTGCCGCTGCCGAAAGTAACAGCGCCGCATCCGCGAGACTCCAGCACCACTGCCCTCAATTGGTGTTTTTGATACAAGTGACAAAAGACAAAAATGCACTACATCAAAATCAACATTTTTTTGTGCTACAAATGATACTATCAAGAAAGTGAAAGGCCACTCTACAGAACGGGAGAAAACTTTTGCAGATGATATCTGATATCTTATAACTCAGGAATAAAAACACAAATAACCTGGGTTTGAAATGGGCATAGTATTTGAACAGCCATTTTTTTCCAGGAAAATATACAAATCGCTGATAAGCACTTGAAAGATTTTCAGTACCATTATCATTGTGTTGTTTTTGTTAAGTGCCATTGAGTTGGTTTTGATTCACAGCGACCCTGTAGAGGATTTACAAGGAGTGGCTGGTGGGTTTGAACCTCTGAACTTGTGGTTAGCAGGTGAGTGCTCATCCTATGGTGCCATAACAGGACTCCATGATAATCACTTAGGGAAATGTGCATCAAAATCACAACAAGTTATCACTTCACAGCCACTAGGATGATTGTAACAACAGTAATACTAAGAGAATGACAAGTGTTTTCGTAAAGAATTGGAGCCCTGAGACATATGTTGTTATTGTTAACTGCCATCAAGTAAGTTACAACCCAGCCACCCTGTATAGGGTTTCAAAGGAGCAGCTGGTGGGTTTGAACCACTGACCTTGTGGTTCACAGACTGCTGCTGGCAGGGATGTAAAATGACACAGTTACTATGGAAAAAGGTTAAGTAGTTCTTCAAAAAGTTAATAAGTTACCATATAGTCCAGCAATTCCCCTTCTAGATATCTATCCAAGAAAAAATAGCTAGCCACACAGAACTTGCACACACTGTTCACAGAAGTATTATTATAACAGCCAAAAAAGTAGTGAAAACCCCAATGTCAATAACATATATGGCATGATTCCATTTATATGCAATGTCCAGATAAAGCTGATTTGTAGAGATAGGAAGTAGATTAACTAACGGTTGCTTAGAGCTGGGGAGAAGTCTTGGTGTGACTGTAGGATAAGCACTGGACTACACCACAAGGTTGATGGTTCAAACCACAACAACAAAGAGCTGGGGAGGGTATTTGATGAGTACAGGGTCTCTTCTGTTGTTGCTGTTGTTAAGTGCCGTTAAGTCAGTGCCAACTCCAAGGAGCAGTTGATGGATTGAACCGCTGACCTTTTGGTTAGCAGTTCAGTACTTATCCTGCAGGGCCACACCAGGCTCCAGCTTTCTTTTTATTGTTGTTGTTAACTGCCATCTATTCAATCCTGACTCATAGAGACCCTGTGTCGGGTTTCCAAGGAGCATCGGACCATCTCTTTCATTTCCCATGCCAGTAAAGTTTTACTAAAGGTAATACAGAAATGGCTGCAAACATACATTGACAGAGAACTTCCAGAGGTTCAAGCTGGATTCAGTGAGGCTGTGGAATGAGGGATATCATTTCTGATATCAAATGGATCTTAGCTGAAAGCAGAGAATATCAGAAAGATGTTTACCTGTGCTTTATTGACTATGCAAAAGCTTTCAATAGTGTGGATCATGAGAAGCTATGGATAACATCTGCAAAGTATGAATATTCCAGAACACTTAATTGTGCTCATGAAGAATTTGTACATAGACCAAGAGGCAGTTGTTCAAACAGAACAAGAGAACACTGTATGTTTTAAAATTAGGAAAGGTGTGTGCCAGGGTTGTATTGTTTCACCATACTTATTCAATCTGTATGCTGAACAAATAAAATGAGAAGCTGGATTATATGAAGAAAAATGTTTATTATAATTGGAGGAAGACTCATTAACAACCAGCGATATGCAGATGATACAATCTTGCTTGCTGAAAGTGAAGAGGTCTTAAAAATACTTACTGATGAAGATCAAAGACCACAGCCTTCGGTATGCATTGCATCTCGATGTAAAGAAAACAAAAATCCTCACCACCAGACCAACAAACAACATTCATATAAATGGAGAAACGTTTGAAGTTGTCAAAGACTTCATTTTGCTTTGATCAATCATCAACACTCATGGAAACAGAAGTCTAGAAATCAAATGACTTTAAATACTTGAAAGTGTTGCAGAGCAAAGATGTCAGTCTTTTAGGCAGCCTATGTCTAACTTGGGAGTCCTGGTGTGGCGCTGTGGGTTAATGCACCAGACTGCAAAGCCATTTGAACTGCAAGGTCGGCAGTTCAAGCTCACTAGCTGCTCCTCGGAAACCTTATACAGGGTCACCATGGGTCGGAACAGCTCTGTTGGCTGTCACAAATGTGGCTTCTTATGCACGTTACTTGTCTTTTCCCCATTTTCTCTTGTTACATCTAACAAATGTTCAATGGTTTATCAATTTTATTAATCTTTTCATAGAATCAGCTTCTTGTCTGGTTGATTTTTGCTATCGTTTTTCTGTTTTCTATCTCACTCATTTCGGCTCTAATCTTTACTATTTGTTTTCTTCAGTTTACTTTGCTGGTCTTTCTCTAATTGTTGTAGATATTGTGTTAATGTGTTGATTTTTTGTTTATGTGTGCTATGTTCTAGATCTTGTGTTAATGTATTGTTCTTTCTTCTTTTAGGATGTGTGCGTTTATTGCAATATATTATCCTCTCAGCACTGCTTTTGCTGTGTCCCAAAGATTTTGGTAGGTTTTGTTTTCATTCTGTATTACCTTTAGTAAAACTTTACTGGCATTGGAAATCAAAGAGATTGTCTGATGCTCCTTGAAAACCCTACACAGGGTCTCTATGAGTAAGGACTGAATAGATGGCACTTAACAACAACAATAAAAAGTAGTTGTTAAACAGGGTGTTATTCAGTTTCCATGTATTTGATTTTTATTTCCTGAATCTTTCAATTATTGAGTTCTAATTTTATAGCATTGTGATCTGAGAAGATGGTTTATAGTGTTTTGAAGTTTTAAAATGTATTGAGACTTATTTTGTGGCCTAACACATGATGTATTCTGGAGAATGTTCCATGTGCAGTGGAAAAGAATGAATATTATGCTATCGCTGGGTTGAATGCTCTGTACACATCTATGATTATGTTTAGTTCCTCTCTGCCTTTATTGAGGTTTTTACCGGTTGTTCTGTCCTTTTTTGAAAATTGTGTGTTAAAATCTCCCACTATTATTGTAGCATTGTCTATTACTTTCTTAAATTCTATTAGGGTTTGCTTTGTATATTTGGGGGCTCTTTCATTGGGAGCATAGCTATTTATTACAGTTATGTCCTACTGCTCAATTTACTCTTTAACTATTTTTACTCTTTGTCTCTTATGCTGGTTTATCCCTTAAAGTTTATTTTATCTGAGATTTATATTGCCACTCCTTCTCATTTTAAATTGCAATTAGCGTGGCACATTGTTTTCCAACCTTTAATTTCCAATCTATTTTTGTCTTTGTGTGTTAGACGTGTCTTTTGTAGACAGCATATTGACAGATCCTCTTTCCTTATCCATTCTGCTACTGTCTGTCCTTTGACTGGTGCATTTAACCCATTGACATTCAGTGCAATTATCAATAGGTATGGATTAACTGCTGTCATTATGCTGGTTGGTTTTCTTGTTGTGCTGATGCTTTCTCTGGTCTGTATGCTCTCCTGTGCTGAGTTCATTTTTTTGTACTTTTTCTTGTCAATTTCTTCATAGTTTTAATGTTTCCATAATCTTCTTGGACTTTCCTTTTCTTGATTTGATGTGGAGATGTATTAAGTTTCTTTGAGGTGATCCTATATTTTATAAGTTCTTCCTCTTTTTTTGACAGTCTGTTTTACTCTGAGATCTACCTGACCTCCTCATCACCTGGATCTCTGTTACTATGATTTCCCCTTTTTTTGCTTTATAGTTGTCCTGATTATAGACTGACCTCCCAGATTCCCTAATTGCATTCTTGTAGTTTTGTTTTGCTCTGGACTGTCCATCCCTGGACTGCATTCTGGGTGGTGTTGCCATGCATGTCAGTCTCTTATTGTTGTCTGCTCTTGTTGGTTCTCAGTCCAAAGAACTACCTTTAGTATGTTTTGGAGCACTGGCTTGGTCTTTACAAAATCTCCTAATTTCTGCTTATCCTAGAATTTTCTGGTTTCATCATCATAGTTGATTGACAGCTTTGCTTGGGATATGATGCTTGGTTGACAGTTTTTTTTTTTTCTTTCAGAGTTTTGTATATGGCTTCTCATTATCTTCTTGCCTGCATGGTTTTTGCTGAGAACTCAGAGATTAATCTAATTGGATTTCCTTTGTAGGTAACACTTCCTTTTCTCTAGCTGCGTTCAGAATTCTCTCCTTGTCTTTGATTTTGGAGAGTCTGATTATGCTATGTCTTGGTGATTTTCTTCTAGGGTTCATCCTGACTAGGGTTTGTTCAACTTCTCGAATGCTCGTTTTCTCATCTTTCAAAATTTTAGGGAAATTTCCTTCCAGCAGCTCTTCAATGATCTCTTCTCTTTCTGCTCTAGAATTCCAATGAGCCTCAGTTTATTCATCGTCATGTTGTTTCACATGAATTTTAGGCTTTCTTCATATTTCTTCATTATTTTTTTCTGCTAGCTCTTCTATCTTACTAATATTGAGCAATTTATCTTCAAATTTGCTGATCAGGCTTCCATACCTTCAATTCTACTCCTGTGCCCTTTCAGAGTAGTGTCCATTGTGCTATTTTAGCATTAAGCATCTGAACCTCTTTTTTCAGGTTTTGTATTGTCTCCAGTGCTGTATCTATTTTGATTGTTCCTGTAGCACTTTTCTGACTTTTTATTTTCCTTGACCGTTATGTGGAACATTTGGATGCACCTCAATGTCATTCCCCTGAATTCCCTTTCAGACAATTCCAAAGCTTTGTCACTCTCCAGTGCCATTCCTACCTCTTCTTCTTGGTTGTTTTTTGAGCTACTGTGTCTAGTTTCCACACATGAGCCAACATTTTCTGCTGCTTTTTAGGCATTGTGGCGTTGTTGTATTTGTATTAAATAGATGAATGTATGACGATGTGTTCTGAAGCACACTCAAATTGCCTCCTAGTAGGTGAGATGGGCTGCTCTGTTCACTGCTCGCACAGTTCAATTCAGAGTGTTTTATACAGGTGTTGGTTGTAGATGCTGCTCCGGTGTATAGCAGCTGGTATTGACTCTTGCCATATTGGTGAGGTTTTACAGGATGCAACTGTAGCTTGTCTGTATGGCCACAGTTGCTGTGTCTTGTCAGGTGAGGCACAAAGAGAAAGCTCCCCAACAAGATAGATGAAGGGCCCAAATTCAAGACTAAAAACCAAAGTCAAACATCATAAAAACCCAGGAAACAAAAATATATAAAGTTAGACCCCCCAAAAAAAACAAAGAGAAAAATAAATACCACAGGAAAATATGAGTCATTCTTTAGTGCCACCTGGTGTGGCATTGTGGGCTAATGCACTGGACTGCAAAGATGCTTTGAACCACAAGGTCACTGGTTCAAGTTCACCAGCTGCTCCTTGGAAACCCTATACAGGGTCACTATGGGTCAGAACTGACTTCGACGACACTTAACAACAACAAAGCTGACTGAGACATTCCACGATGTTCCTGCTGTGCCAATGTGAGCTGCCCCATGCCTTCCTGTTTTCTCCTCCCCTGAAGACCATTTAGCTATTTCTCCTAGTGAGAACCAGCCCAGGGCTGGCCAGATCCACTTTGTGAAAGATTTCTGGATCAGTTTCTTTCTTCTGACTCCTCTGCACCTGGTATAGAATCTTCACCTGTGGAGGACAGAACAGTGCTAGTACTTCTGCACATTGCAGACCCTTGCACATGCGATGTAGCACCTTCCTGGGGGTGTCTACTTATGCAAGTGTTCCCTCTGGTTACCAGGGTGGAGATAAGTAGACACCTCTGTTTCTGCAGATTACTGGCTGGTTTCTGCACTAGGAGCACTCTCTTGTCCCTCTCTCTTGCTCACTTCCATTCCAAATGGCTGCTGCGGTACATGCCAGCCGCCTGGGATCAGAAATTACCTCTTTTCTTGCTTCTGTTCCAAATCTTACTCCTAGTAAGCACTCAAACCATTTATTAATCCTTTATCTGAAGTTCATAGTTCTACGATGGTCTTTTGAATCTGTTTCACCCTGCTTTATGTGCTTTCCCTGACTGGAGTCTGCACAACCTTTTTGCCTAGTCCACCATCCTATGTTATGCCAAATGATCATGGTGTCCCCTGAGACTATGGTTCTGAGCCCCCAGGCTCAGCTACTCATTGCCTTAAGATGTTTGATAATATTTAAGAAGTTTTCCTCATTTTATCCAATGTATGCTGTACCACATTCACAGCTGAGTTTGCAGAAAAGGTAAATACTCATGTACCAACATCCTCTTTCAAACTCTTGTACATTTGTGGGATACAAATGATTACACACACATGCACAATCCCACACACAAGGGTGAGTCAAAATTATCCATACTCTGAGTGTAGAATTTATGTTCATCAACTTTTAAAAAAGACAAATACATCATTTTTCAACACATTCACCTTGCTTTTCAGTACACTTTGTGCATCTGTCAACAAGTTTTCATATTCCCACATTAAAAAATGATTTAGACTGAACTACGAGCCACGGATGCACCTGTCTTCACTTCTTCATCAGACGTGAATCTTCACCCTTGAAGAGCAGCTTTCAGGGGACCAAACAGGTGAAAGTTCAATGGTGCAAAATCAGGACTATAAGGATGATGCTTTAACACCTCAAAATGAAGTTTTTGCAGAATGTCAAGTGTGGGCAGATCACAACAGCCTTGGATAGCACTTAATACAAGGTTTAGGTTTCAGCTCTTTAGTGAGCATCTCACTGTAATGAGCACTGTTGATTGTTGAACCTTTTTCCTGGTATTGTTCCAATAATGGCCCCTGAGAATCCCAGGAAATGTGAGCATCAATTTTCCAGTTAATGGTTGACTTTTGAACTTTTTCTTAGTCGGCAATTGAAGATGTTTCCATTCCATATTCTGCCAATTATTCTCAGTCTTAAAGTGATGAATTCATGTCTTGTCACCAGTAATGATTTTTTTTTTAAAGAAACTGTTACTTTCCTTCTCATGTCAGTCCAAATTTTGTTTGCAGATGTCCAAACATTTCTGTTTATGCTCTTCCCTGAGTTGTTTCGTTACCCATATTATACAGATGTTTTAATACCCAAGTCTGTGTGGATTATTTCAAATCATGGCTGATTTGCAAATGATTTGCCATATAATCCACTGTCACTTGTTTATTTGACATAATCATTTCATGTGCATGCTCATTGTTGTCACCAGCTGTGCATGTGTACAGGCATTTTAATATAATCAGCATGCAGATAATTTTTTGAGTCACTCTGGTGGGTGTGGGTGTGTGTTATATATGCTGTTAAGTGTCGTTGAGTTGATTCTGACTCATAGTGTCCCTATATAGGGTTTCTGAGGAGCAGCTGGTGAGTTTGAACAGCTGACCTTGTAGCTCAAACTGATCCTGGAGAAGGACATGATGCTTGGTAGAGTGGAGGGTCAATGAAAAAGAGTAAGTCCTCCAATGCGATGGGTTGGTGCAGTGGCAGCAGCAATGGGCTCAAACTTAGCAACAATTATGAGGTTGTCACAGGACCAGGCAGTGTTTTGATCTGTTGTGTATAGGGTGCTATAAGTCAGTACTGACTCAACAGCACCTAACAACAACACAATGTTATTGTAGAGTTGCTTATTTTTCTCTTCAATTCTATTAAGAGTTTGATTTCTGTATTTTGAGGCTCTTTCGTTGGAAGCAGAGGTATTATGGTTCTGTCCTCTTGTTCAATTGACCAATCATGAAATAGTATCTTTTTTTTTTTTCTCTTTTGCCGCCTTGTGCCTTGAAGCTTCTTTTATCAGAGAATATTACCACTACCACTCATTTTTTATTGCCATTAGCTTGATATACTTTTCCCATACTTCCATTTTAATCTATGTTTGTCTTTGTGTACACAGTGTGAAGGATCCTGTTTCCTTATCAATTCTGCTACTTTGTCTCTTCACAAGGGCAGTCAAGATTCATTGCAGGCATTTTGCTGTGCATCTTGTGGTAGTGTGATGGTTTCCTTGTTCCACATGCTTTCCTGTGCTGAGTTCATTTATTTTTTATTTTTTTATGTTTTATTGTGAGTTATATGATAGTTTACATGAGAGAACCTCTGTTCCATAGTCATTCCATCATATATCATTACATTGCCATGGTTCCAATCCCCTCCATGCATCATCTTCCAACCAAAGGGCATACTACACTCCCCCCTACCCCCTCAGTCTTCGGTCCACAGTTCCTTTCCCTCTCTGGATCCAGAGTCCCCAGACGCTTCATCCCTCCATGTCATCATCTCTGTCTCCATCTCAGGCATCCCTGGTTCTCTGGGTGGGGCCCGTTCTCGGCTCTTATCCGTTGGTGGTCCCAGAGACCTCCGCTCCTAGACTGGAGAAATAATCGCTCTCTTCCTTGCTACAAAACATCTATCCTTGCATTTCCAACACTCACAATCCGTCTTGATAACCATTATTCACTACAGTATCGCACATAACCCATCTGTATTTCATTTCATCAGCTCCACCTCCATACCCCCAGCTCTAGATTCTCTCTTGAAAGCTTGTAAGCCAGTTACTTCTTGCCCTCCCCATTTGGGTATCCAAAGTCCAAGTTGCCCCGTCTGTCTACTCTGTGTGTGGAGGGGGTGTGAATGTTTCTTGCTGTAAGGATTTATCGCCTCTTTTGTGTCACTGCATTCATATGCATAGGTCAAGTTCATCAGCTTGGATCAGCTCAATCTTCTTCCCCCCCCCCCCCCCCCTTTCTTCTCCTGGTTGAACTCTGATCATCCAGTCATCCAGTTCCCGGTCACGTGGGTGTCATCTGCAAGTGTGGGTGTTCTTGTGCACATGCCCTCTCTTCCCATCAGCCGGCAGCTCCATGCTCCACTTGAGTCCTCCGTGGACATGTCGCTGACTCTGGGCCCAGGAGTCCTCGGGTCTCCTCACACTACTTGTCAACCAGGTCCCCAACCAGGTCCACAGAAGCCCTCTGAGTATTGTGAGGCTTAGCTCGCCACTTCATTGCCGCCTTTACCCCATTTCTCCCCAACGGTGATGCGTGTGTTTACCAATCTGAGCATGCATTTCCACTAAGTCTCAGTTCTTGGGGGGGGGGGGGGTCCTACGTTGGTGGGACCCGACTGACTGCCCCAATGTCTCGTAGGGGAGCGACCCGTTTGTTCCTGTAGCGGCCCATCTGTCTCCATTGTGTCGTATTTTTCCTGTAGGTCTTCCATTCGAGACGTATCTTTTGTTCTTCTCACCGTTCCAGGCTCCTCAGCTTGTCCCTTCAAGTGGAGATTTCTCATCTCTGGAGATCTGGATATGGTTCTGGTTTCTATCTATAGTTTTATGTATTGCAAAGGCTCTGCAGAAAGCCTCGTTCACTGGGTATGCTGTAGCCCTGTTTTAGGTATTCCAATCAGTTAAAGGCAGAAGACGGACTTACAAGCCTTCTAGTGTGATGTTTCTGACTATTCCTTTCTCTCCCCCTCCAGTGTCTACTCTATATTATAATGCAAGGCAAACCAAGATTCAATCTTAACATGATTCCCAGCCCATTCCAACCATGGGTCAATCCCTGTATCTCAGAGCCCTGGAGCTCCAAGGCTGTGCACACATCATCCTTTATCTCTGTCCCACTTGGTCCGTCTAAACATGCCCTATTGTTCTCCCATCTGCCCCTTTTCTCCACTTCCCTCTCCCTCCCTGTATATTGCCCCCCTCCCCATCACCCAAGCTCTCCTGAGCCCAATCCCCGCCCTGTGCTCCATCCTCTGCCCTTCCCCCCACCCACCACCCATTTCCCAGCAACCAACAAAAATGTCCCCCTACCCCCTTTTAGTATAATTTCTTTTTCTTTGTCTTTTACAGTAGTGGTCCCATGCAGTATTTCTCTTTTTGTGACTGACTAATTTCACACTGAGTTCATTTTTGTGTGTGCGCTTTTTCTTGTCAATTTTGTCTTAGTTTTAATGTTTATAAAATCTTCATGGAATTTCCTTTCCTTGATAGGATGTGAAGATGTATTAAGTTTCTTTGAGGTGACCATGTACTTTTAGATTTTTTTCCCCCATTTGTTTTACCATGAAAGATCCCTAACCTCCTCATCACCTGGAACTCGGTAACTATACTTTTCCCTCTCTTTGTAGTAGTTCTGATCATAGATTGACATCTCTGAGTCCCTATTTTCAGTCCTATAGTTTTCTTCTACTCTGGAAACGTCCATATCTTGAATTCAGGTGGTTTGCTCTGTATGCCAATCCCTGGTGGTTTTCTGCTGTTATTGGTTCTCAGTCCAAAAGACTTCCCTTTTGTGTTTTTGTAAAGTTGCCTTTTTTCGTTAACAAAGTACTGTCATTTCTGTTTATCTGGAAATGTTCTAATTTCACAGTCATATTTGAGGGACAGCTTTGCTAGGTATATGATTCTTGGTTTTTCTCTTTCAGAATTTTGCATATATCTCTCCATTGCCTTCTTGCCTGCATGGTTTCTGCTGATAAATTAAAGCTTACTCTTAATCGGTTTTCCTTTGTAGGTAACATTTCACTTTCCCCAAGCTGCTTTCAGGATCTTTCCTTGTCTTTGATTTTGAAGAGTTTGATTATATGTCTGGGTGATTTTCTTTGGGGGTCTATCGTACTGGGGTCATTCAGTTTCTTGAATGCGTATGCTCTCATCTTTCATGATGTTAGGGATATTTTCCTCCAGCATCTCTTTGAATATCTTTTCTGTGGTTTTCTTTGTATCATACTGTTCTAAATTCCGATCATCTGTAGGTTTTTCCTTTTCATGTAGTCCCACATGAATCTTATACTTTGGATTTTTTTCAATTTTTATTTCTGATTGTTTTTCTAGCTTAATAGCATTGAGAGAATTATCTTCAATCGCACTAATTTTGGCTTCCATTGATTCAAATCTACTCCGCTGCTCTCTCAGTGTTTTGTCCATTTCTGACATCTAAGCATTAATATTCTATCATTCTGTTTGTAGGTATTGTACTATCGCCAATTCTTTATGTTTTGCTGGATTGTTCCTGTCATGGTTTTCTGAATTCTTTCATCAGTCATTTGGAGGTACCTAAATATCATTTCCTGAACTTTTTTCAAGCAGTTCCGGTACCTCTTTTTCCTCTTAGTTGTTTGTTTGAGCTATTCTGTTTTGGGTTTTTTTCAAGTGAACAGAGATTGTCTGTTGCTTTCAATGCAGTGTTGTATTTAAGTTGATGAAAGTATGTTGGTGTATTCTTAGGCACTCACCAGCTGCCTTCTGGTGATGTGATGAAGAGATGAGCTTGTGCACTGTTCTCTCTGTTTACTGTTTGTGTAATTCAGTTCAGGGTGAATTTAGCTGATGCTGGTTATCATTAATCAATGTGTAGCAGTTAGTATTGACTGTAGACCAACTGATGGGTTTAAAGAGGGTAAGGCTGTGGTTGGGTTGGATGGTCGCAGCTGCTGTCTCCTTTGTATCAGTCACAGGTAGGCTTCAGCAATGCTAATATTTTCTTGTCTGTTAATCTGCTAACACATGCTCAAAATGGGTGCACTGGGCCCTGTCAGCCTCCCCAAATCAGAAGTCACCTCCTTTCTTGCCATGTTTGTTCAGCTCTCTCTTCTGGTAAGCACTTAGCCCGTGTATTTATCCCTTCATCTGAAACTCAGAGTTCCAGGACCATCCTCTGAATCGCTCTCTTCTAGTTTTCAATATTTTTGCTGCAGAAAGTCCACACAGCCTTTCTACCACCCCCATTTTAAAGATAAGTCACGTGTCCAAAGACATAGAAAGATCAGGGGTCTGCCTCCAGAGCTCATACTGCTAAGCTATGCTGCCAAGTTTACTTGCAGAAACCCTAAAGTAGATAAGGAAGAAATGTGCAAGCTAGAATTTCCTAAAGACATAAGCAAACTCTCAGAGAGCAGGGAGGGACTATGCAGTACAGAGCTCTGAGATGATCCTCCACAGATACCTTCACCTGCTAGGAAAGGCCAACCTGCTCTTCACACCTATACAGACTTTCAAAAAGCATCTAGGTGAAAGGTAAAAGGAAACTAACCATCTGGTGCTTCTCACTACCAGTGTTTGTTGTTTTTAGGTGTCATCAAGTCAGTACCGACTCATAGCGACCTTATGCACAGCAGAATGAAACACTGATCGATTCTGGAATACTCATATTTCGCAATGTTGTCCAAAGCTTGTCATGATCCACACAATCGAAAACCTTTGTGTAGTCAATAAAGCACAGGTAAACATCTTTCTGATAGTCTCTGATTTCAGCCAAGATCCATCTGACATCAGCAATGATATCTCTCAATGCACAGCCTCTTCTGAATCCAGCTTGAACCTCTGTAAGTTCTCTGTCAATGTATGCTTGTAGCTTTTTCTGTATTACCTTTAGTAAAATTTACTGGCATGGGATATCAAAGATCTTGTCCGATGATTTCTCCATACCGTTGGGTCACCTCTCTTGGGAATGGGCACAAATATAGATCTCTTCCAGTTGGCCAGATAGTTGTCTTCCAAATTTCTTGGCAGAGATGAGTGAGTGCCTCCTGTGCCGCCTCACTTTCTTGAAAGATTTCAATTTTATTCCATCAATTCCTGGTGCCTTGTTCTTTGCCAATTCCTTCAATGCACCTTGGACTTCCTCCTTCAGTATCATTGGCTCTTGATC
>NW_006409013.1:582355-603563 GCF_000296735.1 Chrysochloris asiatica | reverse complement strand
GAGGTATTTGAAATGAACAAATCATTGGTTTTGCAGAATTCTGTCATGCGTTCTCCAGCATCATTTCTATCACCAAGACCATATTTTCCAACTACTGATCCTTCTTCCTCTTTGCTCCCAACCATTGCATTCCAGTCTCCAGTAATGATCAATACATCTTGATTGCATGTTTGATCGATTTCAGATTGAAGAAGTTGGTAGAATTCTTCCATTTCATCCTCACTGGCTTTAGTGATTGGTGTGTAAATTTGAATAATGGTGGTATTAACTGGGCTTCCCTGTAGGCACATGGATATTATTCTATCACAGACAGCATTGTACCTCATGACTGATCTGGATATGTTCTTTTTGACAATGAATGCAACACCATTCCTCTTCAACTTGTCATTCCCTGCATAGTAAACCATGTGGTTGTCACATTCAAAATGGCCAAATACCAGTCCATTTCAGCTCACTAATGCCTAAGATATCGATGTTTATGAGTTCCATTTCATCTTTGACAACTTCCAATTTTCCCAGATTCATACGTCATACAATCTATGTTCTGATTTTCAATGGATGTTTACAGCTGTTTTTCTTCCTTTTGAGTTGTGCCCCATCAGCAAATGAAGGTCCCACAGGCTTTTCTCCCACGGGCTTTACTCCAATCGCATCATCACGGTCAAGTCTACTTTGAGGATGTAGCTCTTCCCCAGTCACATGTTGAGTGCCTTCCAACCTGAACGGCTCATTTTCCGGCACTATATCTGACAGTGTTTCTCTGCTGTTCACAAGGTTTTCAGTGACTACATATTCGGAAGAAGTTTGTCACTCCTTCTTCCTAGTCTGTCTTCATCTGGAAGTTCATCTGAAACCTGTTCACCATGGGTGACCCTGCTGGTATTTAAAATACGGGTGACATAGCTTTCAGAATCACAGAAACTCACAAGCCACCACAGTACGACAAACTAATAGATGAGAGGTGGCAGATAACTCCTGAAATATGCTGAAAAACCAGAAACAGATCACCATATGAGCACATGTCCAGAAGCAAGATAAAGTGACTGAGGCAAATGAGCTCAAAGTGGCCCTACACTCCATCCTGGAAGATGGGCAGGCTTTGGAAATGCCTAAGAAGGAATTCAAAAAATGTTATAAAATGTATAAAAACACTATACAATGGAGTTGAGAAAAATAAGGAGGAAGTCAGGAAAGCTCTACAGGAACAATCAAATAAGATAGATACAGCACTGGAATTCAGGAGAATGATATTGAGACCTTTCCCAAAGTCAACCTTATCATTGTGGTCAAATTGAAGAGTGCCCAATACCAACAACCCTTGGGTGCTCCATGGTAGTGCCAGTCACACAGCATTCTAGAGTCATAGTTGCACATTTGTGAATGTTTCTCATCTCTGTCACTCATTGTCAGAGGCAGGACCTTTCATGGAATATCTGTGGTCTTGGCTCCATGATACATCGTGACCTCAGAGGAAGCCAGGCAATGCCTCTGCGGTCAGAAGACCAGGGAGAGATGAGCTCTCAGTACTCCCTCCTGTTCAGAAATGCAGAGTGGTGTGGAGTTTAACAGGGCATGGCAGCAACACTTGCCCTGGGTGTTCCCCCATCCACATAGGTCTAGGTAGTGTAGCAGTTCTCAGACAGCTCAAGAGCAAGTTTTAACACTCAACCCTCTTTCTGCACCCCTCCCCCCTTTTTGTTTTATCAGAAATGAAATAGAAGATGGTCTTAACAAGCTCCGTAGAGTAAAGCCAGTGGGAGCCACATACATGCAAGAAGGATTTAAACGGGTACAGATATTCAGAACCCTGGGAATATACTCAGGTTTATAATGTTCTTAGAGCATTACTTGGTCGTCTAACTCCCTGCCCCTCCCCAGTCACGATTTCTTCATGTCATTACAGGCAACTGAACAGATGGAGGCATCAAACGCTGGAGGTAAGATGTCACCTTACACAGTATTATCAGTGTGGAGAACAGAGCTAGGCTTGGGAATCACAAAGGTCTGGGTTCAAATCTCAGCTACAGGATTCAGTTTACAGAAAACAACAATCTTGATCTTTCCCCATTTGCTGGAACACTCTTTTCTATCTCATTTCTACCTCCTGATTCCTTTTCTTCTCCATTTTTTCTGTTTGATGATAATCATTCTGTAATCATTATGTCTCTGGTATAGTGTAAAACTCTCTACACATCTCAGAGCTAACTTCATTCCAGACTGTAGGGCCACATATTTTGTAAGGAGAGGTCTATGGGCCAATGGATTAGCTAGCATGCTGCTTTGGAAAGGCTTTGAGTTGGGCGTGTGGTCTACTACTCAAGTGCCTCTGACCTGAACCCCTAGGTCCAAGAATTCTAGCAGGACCACCTGCAGTCACCATGAAGAGAAGTGGTCTACCCTTCACTGAAATATGCAGGACCCCTGTAGAGTCTAGCCTGACTGCTTCTCCTCTGAAAGTCTTAAACTTATGAAATTAAGTAGCTGGGGTTTCCCTTGATAACCAAGTAGTTCTATCTGTTGGTACTGAGGAATCAGACAGCCTGGTATAAGGAAACTGAACTGGGCTCAGTCTCCTCATCTAGAAAGTGGGTCCCAGATTAAGACTCCTGGTCACTGGAGGAACACACCTTGAAGCAGCCCTGGCCTCTGGATGGGAAGTTCTGGAGTCTCAGTAAGTTGAAATTTCACAATCATAGCCACTTTATCCTGGAAGGATGAGGTAAATGGGCCCATGGCAGCATCCGGAGTCCTGCTGTGGTCTTAGTAGTTGGCAGCAGGAGAGAGTCTGCTGAAGGTCACTTCCATTGCCTCTGCTGACCCAGTAGTCCTTTGTTTCTCCTGCAGGCATCAATGTCCCCTCAGTAATTCTTGCTATGACGGATGGAACACTGGAACCAAAACCCCTTCAAGAGACTGTGGAACTGGTGAGTTCATTTCTTCTTTGCCAGCCTTTTTTTCTCAAGTATCATGGTGGTTTATACCTAATGTCTTCTTTCTTTTAGGCTAACAAGGCTCGGAGCTTGGGTGCAACTGTTTACTGTGTGGGGGTAAAAGATCATAAGCAAGAACAGGTAACTCAGAACAGGTAATCCAGGTGCCACTCTTGAGCCTAGTTGGGGGAAGTTATCAAAACTGCTTTTCCAGGAAAGCCTGAGGATGAAATTCTAACCCATCCCAAGGGATGTGCGGTAGTAGCTCTCCACTGTAGAAACAAATAAAATGGTGTTTTCAAAAACCTACCACACCAGAGAAGATAGAGTAGTTCACCCCTCCTTAGCAGAGATCTGCTGGCAGAAGCAAGCCATTATCATTCAGAATATAACTCAAGTAGTCTCATGGCATGATTACAAGAAACTCTCCTATGCTTGTGAATCCTCTGCACCATGACCCTCTGGTTTGGGTCCAATCTGCCTTCTCTCCTCTGCAGCTGGAAGTGATTGCTGACACCAAGGAGCATGCAGTTGGTGTGACGGGAGGATTCCCGCCCTGGGAAGTGTTACTAGAGAAGTAAGTTGGAGCTTGGAGTGAAATATAAATGGAATGGTTTCTTAGTAGGGCTCCCATATTCATACTCCCTGCCTCTTCCTATCTACTTTGCATTCTAGCTTTCAAAAAAGAGCTGCATTGAAATTGTATCTCTGGAGCCTTCCAGTATCTGTGTAGGAGGTAAGAGCTAACAGGTGACAGAGGCATGTGTATGGATGTGAGGGAGAGCCGTGAGGGTATACGAGGTGAATATACATGAATGTGTTGGGTTTAGGATAGGGATTGTGTGGGTATGTGTTGGGGGGTTAAGTGGTATGAGGGTGTGCAGAGTGGGCACACCAGGGTAGTTTTAAAAATCCATGAAAAATCCCATTATCTTTTCATTACATTTTTACATCAGCTTTTTGAAGTCCCCTCATACGTGGATGTGTGCAGTATATGTGGGAGTGTTGGTATGTTTTAGGTGCGAGGGTATGTGGGGTAGGTATATGTGGTGTGTACATTAAGAACGCATGTGGGTGTATATGCACATACATGAATGGGTGCGGTGTATGAAGGTAAATGTGTGTGGAGAGAAGGGTGGGTGTATATTGAGGTGTATGTGAGTGTGTGGGTGTGTATTTGAAGGGTGTGGTGTGAGGGTATGTAAAATAAATAGATGTGAATATGTGGGATTTATGTAAGGCTGTGTATGGATCTGTGTAAGGTGTGTGGTATGATGGTATATGAGGTGGGAACATGTGGATGTGGGTGTGTATAAGCATATGTAATGTGAGATGGTGTGAGTAAATATTTGTGTTGTGTGGAATGCATGTGAGGGTATATATAGGGTTAGTGTGAGATCTTGTTGGGTATATGATAGAGTGTGTTCTGAGTGGTGTGAAGATATATATGGGATTTGTGTATGTGAAGGCATGTGGGTATGTTCATGGGGTGTGTGTATGCCGGTGAGAGTGTGATGTGGATATACGTGAATGTGTGGGTTTGCAAAACAAACAAACGAGCACCAACTATAACTCCCTCAGCACACTCTACTCAGCTTGGTTCAATAGTTTATTGCAATAGCCACACAGAAATCAGACACCATTCTCACAGTTATGAAATTTATTGGGGAAGTTAACAATTTACATTTCATAGTAAGAAATGTTCAGGGCTCAGATCTTCCAGTCAGCTACTGATAAATGCCCACAGGACATTCTACTCCACCATCTTCCCCAGACTGAAGGCCTCGGCTGGCTCTAGTGCCATGAGTCAGCATACCCAGCCCAGTCTCTTAAAGGCCTGAGGCACCCCACTCTTCACCCAAGCTTCCTGCCCAAAGTTACTCAGGCTCACGAGGACTGGGAAGCCCAATGCTCCCTCATGCTCTGGTTCTTGGTTCAGATATGCTGCTCCTTTGCCAGTCCTCCAGGTCACAGTTTTCTGTCCCTGAGTCAAAGAGGTTCAATATGCAGGGATCTTGGGATCCAAACAATGTGCTCTATTCTTGACTCTTGTTCCTTGATGGTAGTGAGGTTTCCCCCCTCCTGCTTCTCAGATGGGTCATTTTATAGCACTGCTAGAGTTTCAGGTTTTTACAATTACAATGGACTCTGCTAATCACCACAGCAGAATCATGTCATCCTGTAAGTATCTTCTCCCATCTTCTCTAACCTAGACCCAGCAAAGCAGAATGTCATTTGCTATGAATTGAAAAGAGGCATCAGATAATCCACTACACCAGCGTTGTAGGTCATGGTATTTGTGAGTACATAGGTATTTAAGGAAGTGTATGAGTTGAGCAAAGGAGCTCTGGTAGCATAGTGGTTACGAATCGGGCTGCGAACCTTAAGGTCAGCAGTTCGAAACTACCAGCTATACCACGGGAGAAAGATGAGGCTTTCTGCTCCCGTAAAGATTTACAGCTTTGGAAACCCTGTACAGGGTCACTATTTAGTGAGTCAGAAGTGATTCTACGGCACATAACCACCACCACTATGGGTTGCACATATGTGTATGTGAGGGGATGTGGTGGAGTAACTGTGTGTGAATGTGTGTCATGTGAGGTGAGTGGATTAAGCACATGTGAATTTGTGCAGTATGTGATATGAGCATATTGGGATATGTGAGATGTATGTGGCAATGTGTGGGGGGTGGGGCAAAGGTGTGTGGTGAGTATATCTTGGGTGTATGTAAAGGTACATGTGCATACATGTATGTGAGTTGTGTGGTATGAGAGTGAATTGACTGGCATATGTGGATGTATGTGAGAGTACGTAAGAGTATATATGTGTAGGTGTGTGTGATGAATGGATATATGTTTGATGGGTATATGTGGATATATATGTGCATTTTTTTAAATTCTAAAAACAAAGTTTAATTTACAAAATTAAAATAGGGAAAATGTATTTAATAGCTATCAGTGGAGTCCAGCAACACATAAAAAGAACAATACATCTTAACCATTAGGTGTCATCCTAGCAATGTAGGACTGATTTAATACTTGAAAAACAAAACAAAACAATTTAAGTATCCACCTCGACAAAATGGGGAAAACATCATTATTTCAATTGATGAAGAAAAAGAATTGGATACAAACTTGATATCAAACATAACATCATGTTCTCCTTGGGATTCTGGGAAGATAAGGGAACCTTCATAACCTGACCAAGGATGTCCACAAAATAACATACAACATGCATCCCACCCAGGCTTTCCCTGAGATCCAGAGCTGGACCGGTATGTCCTCTCTCACCATCAGGGACAGGGGCCCTCGGGCTATGTCAGGAGTCCTGCACTGTGTGGTGAGTGACGATATCACTCGTGGAAGAAGTCTTCTTTCTGTGGTAAGCCTGCTATGTGTAGGACGGGACCTTTCTATCATGGGGATTTTTATCATTGAAGCTGATGAAGAGAAAAGGAAAAGTGAGCAGACGTGTCCTCTGGTAACAGCACATCAGGATTGAGACCCAGGCTGTTGGGTTAACACTCGGTGTGATTAGCTGGAATGCTTTACTGACCCGGACTTGTGGTTCCACCGGGGTTCTTTCTTTTTTGGGCTTTTTTCCTTTTGTTCTTGCTTCTTGAACAACTGAGAGAATCTCTGTGAGCTTCAGTTTGTGTTCAGTGAACAGGGATAGCCACACCACCGTCAGGTCTTTTGTGGGGACTAAAGCTATTGGATGATTCAATGTCTGGCATTGCATCTGGAAACTTGTTGATCCTAGCAATGGTATCAGTACTAGAATTCCCTTCACTAGCTCTTATTCATTGTAACTCCCATCCCTGCCCCTGCCTCACTGCCAAACTTAGACCCCTTTAGGCTGGAATTGGGGGCTACAATAAGGTGATGATGAAGGCCTCTCCAGTGGAGCCAGCTGGTGGTGATAGCTGGGTGACTCCTGTAAGCCTGTGTAAGGAGTTGACGAGGGGGTGGGGGCTGCAGTGTGAGGAGTGGAGGTGAGGGAAGAGGACTGTAGTTAAGGGTGGAAGAGGGAACACCATGTGAAGGCCTCTATGAGAGGGTGGGAGCTGTAGCTTAAGGGATAGAGGCAGGGATGGAGCTTTAGTATGAGAGATGGAGATGGGGGGCTTCAGTATGAGGGGGAGGTAGGGGAGAGGTGACAGGATGAGGAGGAGAGAGGTAGAGGAGGGTAGTATGAAAAGTTGAAAAGGGATTTAGGGGTTGTAGTATGAGCGGTGGATGTGGAGGAGGGGTGGGGAGCAGAAGGGGTGGGTGCAGCAGCAGCAGGTGTAGTAGAGGTGAGGTTTGGAAACCGTAATCTAAGAGGTGGAATATATATATGAAGTCCTGCTGTGGCACTGTAGGATAAACACTGGACAACAACAGCATTTATATTTTATATACATTATGAGGGAAACCATGCTGATTCTACTTGATGTAGGCTCATGACAAGAAAGTTGATAAAGAGAAGAGTAGATAGAAGACTAGAAGATCAAACATTGGTGAATCTTAGCAGGATGAATGGAACCCTGAGATCAGCTGGTATCAGGTTACTAAGTAGTCTCTGGCCTAGCTGTCCCTTCCTCCATTCATGTGCACAAATATTTAAAGTATAGACCAGATTTTTTTTTTTTAGCAGAAAAACACAGGGACTTTATTATTCCCAACACAGGCTGGGTCTTCATGAGGTGGTGGGAAACAGCTCTGGGCCCCTACTTGTTGGTGATGAGTGGGTTCTGCAGGACCCCCATGACAGAGTCTCCACGAGGAACATCTGGGAGATGGAGCAGTCCTAGTTGACTTCGGTCCACATCTCTTTCGCATTCTCCAGCATCATGTTTCAGTGCCTGTCCAAAGCCTTCACACAGCCCATCCGGTGATGAGCACTTGGGTGTTCTTGACCCACTGCCTGAGCACCAAGAGGGTGTTAAACTCCTCCTCCTGCTGCTTCTGCAGCTCCTCTGAGCTCATCTCACTCTTGTTGAGCTTGTTGAGGGGGCTTGTGGTGCTGACAGCGTTCTGGGGTCACTCCCATTTCCTCTTCTGCTTCTGCCTAGACCAGATGTTTTTAAATGATGAAAAGTACCTCATCCCTCAGAAAGCAAGGGAAATGACCAAAAGTCAGTTATTTTGTTTTTGTCTTTACATTAAATAAACTCTGAGCAAGCTTATGGTTTACAAATGTGTTTGTCACAAAGGGGTTTGCAAAGATTTAATCACTGGGCCTCAGTTTCCTTGTTATTAATTTTTTAAAAGTTAATAGTTTTATAGTTTGGGGGATCATGCTTTCACTGCTAATTTTAGGTTTTGTGGGTGAGCTTTTGAAAATCAAAGTACAATGTTCTGGACATCTGCCCCACTCGTGAAGCAAGTGTTTGCTGGTCTTGGTAATCCTAAGTATTACTTTATGAAATTCTTTTCATGTAGTATCCATCATTTCTGTTGATTCCTTGGCTTCTTTACTTCATTCTCATTCTATTCTGAAGGAGATAATTTCTTTTATTTTAAAAGCTCATAAGCTTTTAAAACTCTAGACACCAAACAGCTTAGTAGCTTAATAATCATACAAAATGAGAAGAATGCCTGAGTCAATGTAAACAAAGCACAAAAAGATGCAAAAAGGAGCAGCTGCAGCATGCATTGCATCTCTAGCATGAGTTCCTGGTAGCATTCTATCTTGGTATGCTTATGATTGTTGTTGCTATTGTTAGGTGCCATCAAATCGGTTACAACTCCTAGTGACCTATGTACCACAGAAGGAAACGTTGCTCTGTCCTGCACAATCTTCCATAATTGTTATGTTTAAGTCCACTGTTGTTGCCACTGCGTCCATCCATTCTGTTGAAGATCTTCGTATTTTTCACTAACCTTAGTATTTACCAAGCATAATGCATCATGTGTCATTATTATCAGATGCAAGTAAAATTTTGCTAAAGATAATTTAAAAACGGTGGCTATAGTACATTGACAGGGAACTGTCAGAAATTCAAGGCAGATTCAGATGAGGATGCGGAACTAGGTATATCATTGCTGATGTCAGATGTATCTTGGATGAAAGCAGAGAAGACCAGAAAAATGTTTACTGTACTTTATTGACGAGGCAAAGGCTTTTGACTGTGTGGATCATAACAAGCTATGGACAATATTGTGGAAAATGAGTATACTAGCACAGTTAATTGAAGAACCTGGACATAGACCAAGAGGCTGTCGTTCAAACAGAACAAGAGGACACAGAATAGTTTAAAACAAGGAAAGGTGTGTGCCTGGGTTGTGTTCCTTCATCATACTTATTCAATCTGTATGCTGAACAAATAATCCAAGAAACTGGATTACATTAAGAACATGGTGCCTGGATTGAAGAAAGAATCATTAACAAGCTGCAATATGCAGACAATATAACCTTGTTTGCTGAAAACAAAGAGGACTTAAAATACTTACTGATGAAGCTCAAAGACCAGACTCTTCTGTATGGGTTACGCCTCTATGTAAAGAAAATTCCTCACCATTGGTCCAATAATTAACATCGTGAAAAATTGAGATAAGATTGAAGTTGTCAAAGAGTTCATTTTGCTTGGCTCCACTATCAACACTCATGGAAGCATCAGTCAAGAAATCAAAGGGCATATTGGATTAGGCAAATCTGCAGCACATGACCTCTTTAAAGTGTTCAAAAGCAAAAATGTCTGTTTGAAGTGAACCTTATCAAAGCCATGGTATTTTCAGTAGCCTCATATGCATGTGAAAGTTGGACAATGAATAAGGAAGACCTCAGAAGTATTGATGCATTTGAGATGTGATGTTTGAGAAGAATATTAAAAGTACCAAGGACTGTGTTGAAAGAAATACAACCAGAATGCTCCTTGGAAGTCAGGATGGTGAACCTTCATCTTTCATACTTTGGACATACTGTACAGAAAGCTAAGTCCTGCTTAGAGATGGACATCATGCTTGGTAAAGTGGAAAGCGAAGGAAAAAGAGGAAGACTCCCAATGAAATGAATTGGCACAGTGGCAGGAGCAGTGGGCTCAAACTTAACAAAAGATTGTGAGGAGGATGCAGGACTGAGCATTGTTCCGTTCTGTTGTGCATAAGGTAGCTGAGTCAGAACCAACTCAATGCGCCTAACAACAACAAATGCCCGTCTTAAGAGACTGGTCTCTCCTGAGCACATGTCTGAAGTACAGGAGACCAGGTCTCACCATTCTCACTTCTAAAGCAGTCTTGGCTGTACTTCTTCCGAGACAAAGGTGTTTGTTTTTCTGGAAGTCCGTGGAATATCCAATACTTTTCACCAACACCACAGTTAAAATGCATCAGTTCTTCTGCAGTCTTCCTTATTCACTGGCGCACCTTAGTCCTTCAAATTACCTATTTGCTCTTTAACACTTAAAGAGGTCTCTTGCAGCAGATGTGCCTACTACGATACATACTTGCTTCCATGAGCATTGGTTGTAGATCCGAGTAAAATGAAACCCTTGAGAAATTCAATCCTTTCTCCTTTTATCATGATTTTTATTGGTCCAGTTGTAAAGATTTTTGTTTTCTTTACTTTGAGTTATAATTCATACTGAAGGCCATAGTTTTTTAATTTTTATCAACAAGTACTTCAAGTCCCTGGCTTTCAACAAGCAAAGTTGTGTCATCTGCTTATCATAACTTGTTAATTAGCCTCCTCTAATCCTAATGCTGTGTTCTTATTCATATTATCCAGTTTCTCAGATTTGCTCAGGATACAGACTGAATATGTAAGGTGAAAGGATACAGCCCTGACACACAACTTTTCTGATTTTAAACCATTTTATATCCCCTTATTCTGTTTGAACAACTACCTGTTGGTATATGTTCCACATGACCAAAATGAAATATTCTGGAATTCCCATTCTAATCAATGATATCAATAGTATGATCCACGCAGTCAAAAGCCTTTGCCTAGTCGATAAAACACAAGTAATCATTGTTCCCATAGTCTCTGCTTTCAGCCAAGATCCATCTGATGTCAGCAATGATATCCCTTATTCCATGTCCTCTTCTGAATCTGGTTTGAATTTCTGGCAGTTCCTTGATGTGCTGCTGCAACCATTTTTTAATCTTCTTCAACAAAATTTTACTTACATCTGGTGTTAATAATATTGTTCAATAATTTCCACATTCTACAGAGTCCCCCTTCTTTGGAATGGACACAAGTATGGCTCTCTTCTAGTGAGTTGACCAGGTAGCTGTCTTCCAAATGTCCTGGCATGCATTAGTGAGTGCTTCTAGTGCTCCATCAGTCTGTTGAAACATTTCCATTGACATTCCATCAATTCCTGTCGCATTGCTTTTTGTCAGTGCTTTCAGTGCAGCTGGTTCTTGATTGGATGCTACCTCCTGAATGGTTGGGCATTGACCAATTCTTCTTGGTCCAGTGACTGCATATTCCTTCCATCTTCTTTTGATTCTTCCTGTGTCATTCAATATTTTGCCCCTAGAAACTTTCAGTATTGCAACCTGAGACCTGAATATTTGTCTTCAGTTCCCTCAGCTTGAGAAATTCTGAGTGTGACTTCCCTTTTAATTTTCTACCTCCAGGTCTTTGCACATTTCATTATAAGATTTGACTTTGTCTTCTCCAGCTGCCCTTTGAAATTTTCTGTTTGGCAATCTTAATTTTTTCCAGTTACTTTAATTTCTATATATTCAAGAGCAAGTTCCAAAGTCTCTTTGAACATTCATTTTGTCTTTTTTTTCTTTCTTTCTTGTCTTTTTAATGACTGTTTGCTTTATTCATGTATATATTCTTGATGTCGTTCCACAACTCCTCTGGTCTTCTTCAGTCATTAGTGTCTAATGCATAAAATCTGTTCTTGAAATAGTCTCTAATTCAAGTGTGATATATCCAAGGTTATAGTTTGTCTCTTGTGGAGTTCTCTTAATTTTCTTCAGTTACAGCCTGAACTTGCATATGAGCAATTTATAGTCTATTCTGCAGCCAGTCCTTGACCTTGTTTTGACTGATGCTACTAAGCTTCTCCAGCATTTCTTCCCATAGTTGTAGACAATTTGACCCCTGTGTGTTCTATCTTGTAAGGTCCATGTGTATAATCATTGTTTATGTGGTTGGAAAAACGTATTTGTAATGAGTAAGTCATTGGTCTTGCAAAATTCTATTATGTGATTTCCAGCATCATTTCTATAACCAAAGGATTATTTCTCAACTACAGTTCAATATTATACTTCAAGGTAGATCTTGAAATGTTCTTTTTAATGATGAATTTGGTCCCATTCCTCTTCAATTTCTCCTTCCCAGTAAACTATATTATTGTCAAATTTAAAATGGCCAATACCAGTCCATTTCAGCTCAGGATATTGATCCTTATGCATTCCATTTTATTTTTGATGACTCCCACCAATATTCCTAGACTCATGCTTCATACATTCCATGCTCCAGTTACTAATGAATTTTTAAAATATTATTATTAGTTGTACCCCAAAAGCAAATGAAGGTCCTGAAGTTTTGCTTCATCTACATCATTAAAATCAACTTTACTTTGTGGAGGCAGCTCTTTCCTAGTTGTATCTTGAGTGCCTTCTACCTGAGGAACTCGTCTAGTACTATATCAGATACTATTCTATTACTATTCATAAGGTTTTCAGTGACTTATGCTTCAAAAGTGGTCCACCTCTCCTTTTCCTAGTCTGTCTTAGCCTGGAATTTGTCCACCATGGGTGAATCTGATGTTATATAAATAAGCACTGGCATAGTATCAGGCATCACAGCAATACACAATCCACCACATGACAAACAGACTAGTGGTGGTTATTTATGATTGTTGTTAATTACTGTTGAGTCAGTTCTGACTTCTAGCCACCCTGTATACAGATTCTGAGGCTTTAAATGGTTGCAGGAACAGAATGCCTCATCTTTCTCTCAAGGAGCAGCTGGTGAGCTTGAACCACCAACCTTGAAGTTTAAATGGCTTTGCAGTCTGGCACATTCACCCACAGCGCCACAACAGGACTCCAAAATTAATCCATATCTATTGTTAATTACACTGAATGTAACTGGATTCAATGCACAAATTAAGAGACAGAGTGGCAGAATGCATAAGAAAACAAGATTCTTTGATAAGCTGTCTGCAAGACACATACCTTATACACAAAGACAAAAACAGATTAAAAGTCAAATGATGATAAAAAAATATATACCAAGCCAATTGCAATAAAAAACAAGCAGGAGTGGCAATACTAATCTCTGATAAAATAAACTTTAAAGCAAAGACCAGCATAATATATAAAGATGGACATTATCTAATAATTAAAGGGACAACTGAACAAGATGGCATAACCATAATAAATATCTATGCTCCCAATGAGAGAGGTCTGAAATAGATAAAGCAAACTTTAAGAGATTTGAAGAAAGAGATAGACATATCTACAATAATAGTGGGCAATTTTAATAATCCACTTTCGAAAATGGATAGAACAACCAAATAGAAACTCGACAAAGACACGGAGGAACTAAACAACACAATCAGCCACATTGACCTCATAAATGTATACAGAGCGTTCGACCCAACAACACAATACACATTCTTTTCCAGTGCACACAGAACATTCTCCAGAAAAGACCACGTGTTAGGCCACAAAACAAGCCTCCATAAACTTATAAACATCAAAATACTATAAAACGTCTTTTCAGACCACAATGCTATCAAATTAGAAATCAACAATAAGAAGGCCAAGGAAACAAACTCAAATCCATGGAAACTGAATAACACCCTGCTGAAAAGCGACTGGGTAGTAGAAGAAATAAAATGTGAATTCACAAAGTTCCTAGAAACTAATGAGAATGAAAACACAACGTACCATTATCTTTGGAACATGAAAAAAAGAAGTGATGAGAGGACAATTTATTGCAATAAATGCACACATCCAAAAAGAAGAAAGAACCAAAATTAACACATTAACATAACATGTGAACCATATTTAAAGAATTATTTAGAAGGTTGGAAGGCTTACAGCTAGGGGAATTTGTAGCAGAAGCAAGAAATCCATTGCTTTCTAATCCAAGATGCTCAGCTGCTCCCGGAGTTGCCATCTTGGACAAGAACAAGCGGGAGAAGGATCAAAGCAGCCACGGGTGCATGACAACTGCGGAGATAAAGGTGTGGACACACTTTCTTTTTGTATTTGTTCACTGGTCTCTTGCTGGCTGCACACCTCCATTCAGGTGACCAGAGGGGTGCCACAGAGAGTGGACACCCCACCCCCACCGGGTTCTACTATGCATGTGCATAGACTTCAAAGTGACAGCTTCCACTTACAAACCAATAGCAGTGCAAAACGGCCACAGCCAGCTATGAACTGTTTATTGCTGGGAAAAAGGCCTGAACGGGGATTGTGGAGCAGGACAGCCAGACTAATCAGGAAATAGGCTGAAAATTAAATCCCGAGCTACGTCACAACAACCGACAGTGGCATCTTGAAATTTCTCAGGAAGAAGAGTGAAAAGGGAAGCCCATCTCCTGATCATATATACTTGGAGGCAGTCAGAAAGCATAAAAAATACCAAAATACACACCCATCTAAGTATTAAGGCCACAGCTAACTCCTGAAATATGCCCAAAAACCAGAAACAGATGACCGTATCAGCACATGTCCAGAAACGAGATAAAGTGACTGAGGCAAATGAGCTGGAAGTGTACCTACACTCCATACTAGAAGATGGGCAAGCTTTGGAAATGCCTGAGAGGGAATTCAGAAAAATGACTATAAAATGTATCAAAACACAATATGATGGAGGTGAATAAAATAACGAAGAAGTCAGGAAAGCTCTACAGGAACAGCATTGGAAACAATTCAAAACCTACAGAAAGAGGACCAAGTGATTAATAATAGAATATCAGAAAAGGACAATACACTGAAAGGGCAAAGGAATAGAACTGAAGATATAGAAGCCAGAACTAGTGAGCTAGAAGATAAATCTCTCAACACTACTAAGATAGCAATAGCAGAGAAAGCAGAAAAAATGATTAAAAAAAAAATCTGAAGAAGGCCCAAGATTCATGTTGGACGATATGAAGAGGAATAACTTAAGAATTACCAGCATTCTGGAACAGGAAGAATCACACAAGTCCACAGATGAGATAGTTGAAGAGCTCCTGGAAGAAAATTTCCCTAACACCCTGAAAAGCGAAAAAACAATAATTCAAGAAGCTCAATGAACCCCAGGAAGTATACACCCTAAAAGAAAATCACTAAGATATATAATAATCAAGCTCTCCAAAATCAAAGGACAGAATCCTAAAAGTAGTTAGGGAAAAGAGAAGTGCAACATACCAAGGCAAGCAAATCAGATTAAGCTAGAATTTCTCAACAGAAACCATGCAGGCAAGAAGGCAATGGGGATATATATATAAAACCCTGAAAGAAAATAACTGCCAACCAAGAATCATCTACCAAGCAAAGCTGTCAATCAAATATGATGGTGCAATAAAATATTCCAGGATAAACAGAAGCTAAGGGACTTTGCCAGAGACAACCCAGTGCTTCAAAACATCCTAAAGGGAGATCTTTGGGTTGAGAACCAACAAGAACAGAAAACCAGAGACTGACATAAATAGCAACACCTCCTGTAACTCAAGTCAACAGATGGAAGAGTCCAGAACAGAACAGAACAGAACTACAAGAATGAATTCAGAGGATCTGGGAGGTCAGTCAATGATCAAAAACAATTACAATGTGAAAGAAGGTAAAAATATAGGAACAGAGATCCAGGTGATGAGGATGTCAGGTAGTTTCCAGGGTAAAACAGACTGTTTTAAATGGAGGAAAAAGTTAATAGAATATGGGTAACTAACCTCTAAGATGTTTACCTACTATGCTTTATTGACTACGCAAAGGCTTTTGATTGTGTGGATCATGACAAACTATAGACAACATTGCAAAGTACGAGTATTCCGAACACTTAATTCTGCTCATGAGGAATCTGTACATGGACCAAAGGAAGTTGTTCGAACATGGGAACTCTGGATGGTTTAAAATTAAGAAAGGTGTACGACAGGGTTGTATTCTTTCACCATACGTATTCAACCTATATGCTGAAAAGCTGGGTTCTATGAAGGAAAACATGGCATCAAGATTGGAGGAAGACTCATTAACAACCTGCGCTATGCAGATGATACAATCTTGCTTGCTGTAAGTGAAGAGAACTTAAAATATTTACTGATGAAGATCAATGAGCACAACCTTCAGTATGGATTGCATATCAATGTCAAGAAAACAAAAATCCTCACCACTGGACCAATAAACAGTCTTATCAATGGAGAAAAGATTGAAGTTGTCAAGGACTTCATTCTTATTGGATCAACTATCAACACTCATGGAAGCAGCAGTCAAGAAATCAAATGATGTACTGCATTAGGTAAATCTGCTGCAGAAGACCTCTTTAAAGTGTTGAAAAGCAAAGATGTCAGCTTGAGGACTAAGGTGAACCTGACCCAAGCCATGGTATTTGCAATAACCTCATATGCATGTGAAAGTTGGACAACAAATAAGGAAGACCGAGTTATGGTGTTGGAGGAGAATATTGAAAGTGCCATGAGCTGCCAAGAGAACCAAAAGATTTCTGTTGGAAGAAGGGCAGCCAGAGTGCTCCTTGGAGGCCAAGATAGCCAAACTTCATCTCTTATACTGCGGACATAGTGTCAGGAAAGACCAGTCGCTGGAGAAGGATATCATGTTTGATAAGGTGGAGGGTCAGAGAAAAAGAGGAAGACCCCCAATGAGATGGATTGGCCAAGTGGCAGCATTAATGGGCTCAAGTGTGGCAACAATAGTGAGGTTGGCCCAGGATCGGGCAGTGTTTCGTTCTGCTGTGCATAAGGTCACTATGAGTCGGCACCTACTCAACAGCACCTAACAACAACAATCTCAAAGAAATTTAATACTTTGCAACATACCAAGAAAATAAAAATCTAAGAATAATATGAAAATACTAAAAATATGAAACTTAAAAGACCCATACTAAAAGATAAGAGAGAAAAAAATTGTTGGCTACCAAGCGTGGGAAGGAGACAATAGAGTACAGATTAGGGGATAGACATCATAATTCGAGTGTTGGGGAGGGCAATACACAAGAAGGGGGAAGGGAATGGAAGAGCAAGGTACATAGGGGAACATATAAGGAAGTTTGCATGGGCTAAATGGGACAGAGGTAAATATTGATGAATGCTCAACCTTGGAAGAACAGGGCTCTAGGCATAGTCTGAATGTGTAAAAGAGGGGAAATAATGTTAAGATGCTTGACTGTCTTATGAATATTGGTTTCCCTTCCATACTACTGTAAAATAGACAATTGAGTGGGTTAGAAAGGAATATTGAGAAACATGAGTACAGAAAACTTGTAAGCCCATCTTCAACCTGTAACTGATTGGTATACCTAAAAGGGGTTCTAGAACTTCCCCAGTGAATTAAGACTTCTTGTGGAGACTTTGTAGTGTGTAGGACCTTAGGTGGAATCCTAAGCCTTATCCAGAACCTTCTGAGGTGGGACATTCCCACTTGAAAGGATATGCAAAGCAGCCTGGAGCATCTAGAAGAACAGAAGGTTCTTCTTGAAAGAAAGACCAGCAAGGAGATCAAAAACAAAAATGGCACTGACTGGATACTACAAGAACAAGGAAGTTGCTCACCATGGAGCCATCAAGGCAAGTAATCAAGTTCCTTCAGGAAAAACCCCCTCCAAGACTGAAACTAAAAGGAGAACACACAAGCAGGCATGTAAGCTTGCAGGTGACCATGTTGGTCTACTGGTGAGTGGAAGAGGGGCAAAGGCAGCAACGAAGATACAGGTTTAGTTTGGCCATGTTCCACAGACTCTCGTTGACTTGGAGAAGAGAGAAGAGGAAGGGCTGGTTGGTCTGAAGTGTGGCGAGACCTGAGGACTCCTAAGCCCATGGACATGGGCCTAGCCATAGAAGGCTAGAGCCACAAGCAAAGCATCCAGCTGACATGAAGCGAGAGCAGACGCACGAGAATGCCCAAACTTGCAGATAGTACCCATTAAACCTAGCTTTGATGTCTTGATGATCAGAACTCGACTAGAAGAAATAAATTTGAGAAAGGAAACAAGTGTAAATTGCTACAATTTGATGAACTTGACCTATACTTATGGGTGTAGTAGTTCAAAAAACTGAGAGTGAAGGAGCCTTCACATCAATGATCAAACATATCCCCTCTGTACAGAGTTGACAGAGACATTGGCAACCTAAAATGGGATTGGGGGGGGGGGCAATAAAAGCACGAAGTGGCTGGCTTACAAGTTTTCAAGAGGGAGTTGAGTTTAAGAGTGTGCAGGGGAAGGCAGAATCCCCACTGAATAGTGTTCATCTTTTCTAGATGGGTCTGGTGAAAGCAGATGGAGTTAAGATTATGATTTAATAATAACTGTTATCATGACTAATTGTCATAACTATAAAGGTAGAAGTTTTGTAACAGAAAGGGGATAGTATTTAATCTTATGTTCCAGCAACAGAGGACCCTAGGATTATCAAGGGAGAAGAGCATGAACAGAATGTGGGATCTTATCCAGAAATGCAGCAACACCAGAGATGGAGGCAGAGATGAGGACATGGAGAGAGCAGCTGATTGACTCTAAGTCTCATGGTAAAAGAAAGGCTGTGTGCTGGCGGCCAGGAGGCAGGCCTGCATAATGTGCCCTTTGGTTATCTAAATGATTATATATTCTTGAGTGTTTTTGTGTACACCCCCTAAAAAAAAAAAAACAAAAACAAAAAAAATACCAAACTAACAAACAAACCCAAACAGAGGGAATAGAAGCAAATAATGTTGAATGGTGATGCATGGAAGGGATTGTAATCATTGCAGTGATACAAAAGACGATAGCATGAGTGCAAATCTGATGTTCTCCCATGTAAACTATCATTCAATGCACAATAAAGGCTTAAAAAAAAAAAGAGAGACTTCAAGGACTCTTCCTGTTGTGTGCCATCCAGTCACTTCTGATTCAGAGACCTTGTATATGGTTTCGGTGAAGCAGCTGGTGAGTTTGAACTGCTAACCTTATGCTACGGCACCACCCCAGGACTCCTGTTTTCCTGTATCCATAGGCACTCACCTATGGATAGGCTGTCTTCTGGTGAATGTGATCAAGAAATGAGGTTGTATACCGCTCTATGTGTAATTCAGTCTAGGGTGAATTTAGCTAATGCTGGTGGTTGGTCACTGGCGTATAGCAGTTGGTATTGACTGTAGCCCAACTTGTGGGGCTCTGAAGATGGTACAGTTGTGGTTAGGTTGTAGGCAGTTTATTATATGGTCTCCTCTGATTTAGATTCAGAAAGTACCATCTTAACCCATTCCTGAAAGATGTTCTCACAAGAGCTTTGATATACAAAAATAATACTTGACTAGTCTGTAAGACCTTACCTGGCTACAGACTCAGGCTCCATGACCAAAATGTAGATTGTGTAAGGTAGTACCTACCAATGACTCTTATTCTGAGCAGTACCTACTCCCTGACAAACATGCCAACTGGCACACCTGCTAGAGAAATAATGATCAACCTTGTTTTCTTACAGAAACCATAAGAAGAGATGATGAAAAGTGAAAGTCTTGCTCTAATGCCTGAGCTCAGATTTACTTTGTCTTGGGATTTTTCAAGAGATGAGTCCAAATGGACTAACAGTACTTTTAATCTTTTCTGAATATTGTTTTTCAACTAAAATTCTTATCAAAATTGGGTGACAGAATTTTCAAACTTGATATTCCTACACAAGTACTAGGAAAACAGTTATCCCAAACTTCCTGTTGAATACAGAGGAGAAAGCCTCAGCAGATGGGAGAGCTAAATGGAAGGATACTATCTAACTCAGGATGGAAGTCACAAGGATGTCTACCATCTATGCAACCCCACTGCCATACAGAACGGAAGCATAAGGAATCAAGACACTGTAAATTTGTGGGTTTAGGGTACCCACTCCACATTCTTGTGTCCGCTGTGTGCAACTCTCTCCCCATTATGCTGTGGACACTGAGGAACCAATATTAACAGTAAACGTCAATACCATGACTCTAGTAGGGCAGAGCTATTCTTGTTCTGGCTAGTCTTCTTGGTGGGAAGACGGGAACACAGGGCTATGAGAAAGTATATTCAAAGCATAAAAGCTCAGCAACCCTACAGCACAGACTAGAACTGCCAAACACGTTTGCAAGGCCGTGTATCTTTATTTTTCTCCTGTGAAGTGGCTGGAAAGGAACCACTGACCATTTAGTTAGTAGTCAAGCACTTAACTACTGTTATCACCAGGGCTCCTCAAATCCCATATAGGTTACAGCTAAAAGAAATCTCATATAGGTTACCACTAAAACAAATCCCATATAGATTACCGCTAAAAACAAATCCCATATAGGTTACAGCTAAAAACAAATCCCATATAGGTTACCGCTAAAAGAAATTCCATACAGATTACCGCCAAAACAAATCCCATATAGGTTACCGCTAAAAACAAATCCCATATAGGTTACCGCTAAAAGAAATTCCATATAGATTGCTGCTAAAACAAATCCCATATAGGTTATAGCTAAAACAAATCCCATATAGGTTATAGCTAAAACAAATCCTTGCAGCAGAAATAGCCATTTAGCAAATTCACTGATAATTCCACTACTTAATAATTTGCCAGGTTATGGCTTGACTATAGATGTTGATCCATAAATGCATGAACTGGTCCATTTCCATTTTACGGAACACATATTATGAAATTGTGGCGCTGTGTGCTAATGCATCAGACTGCAAAGTCGTCTGAACTGCAAAGTCAGTGGTTCAAGCTCACCAGTTGCTCCTTGGAAACCCTGTATAGGGTCGCTACGGGGCAAAATCGACTCGACGGCACTTCACAACAACAACAACCTGGAAAAATAAAGCATGTTTATTATTGCTATAATCAAGGCACAAATCTCAAAGCAATTAGCCTTGATATGAAGTATAATTATAAGTACTATTCATGAATGTAAAATTTGTTTTTCTCTGTTGCTCAGACTTAATTGCTTCATACACACAATCTACCATAGAACTTTATTACACAGTGGAAGAAAAATGTATTTGAATGTCACAAAACACAGCCTTTTCCGCTTCTCTAGTCACCTAATGCGGAAATCATCCAACAATCTCTTTGATATCTCAAGCGAGCAAAATTTTGCTAAAGGTAATACAGAAACGGCTACAATCATACATTGACAGAGAACTTCCAGAGGTTCAAGCTGGATTCAGAAGAGGCC